>NW_024747309.1:0-27040 GCF_018991925.1 Homarus americanus
ACAGATTTCATGACAGTTGTATACATGTGTAATTTATCTCATGACATTATTATACAATTTTTCACTAATTCATCTCTCATACCTATTCATGGCCGCACAATCAGTTCAAACACTCAAAAGTCAGGAACATATATCATGAAAACTATTGAGAATATTTACAAAAAAAAGGAAAAAAAATCCACTCGTGTTCATTATTGCAAATCATCAACTGTGTGTGCAATACCAGGAAGTCTGCAATACGTCACATGTTTCTGCAAAGTTGTTGTGTTCTCTCTTCGTTGCAGCGATTGGTTAGGTTAGGTTAGTAAGAGTTTTACCCGCTGTTAATCCCAGGAGTGCGAGGTTAATCCCAAAGTAAGAGATTAACTACCAAACACCACCTGATTACCACCAAACACCTCCTGATTATCACCTAACACCACCTGATTACCACCAAACACCACCTGATTACCACCAAACACCTCCTCATTACCACCAAACACCTCCTGATTACCACCAAACACCTTCTGAGTACCACGAAACACCTCCTGATTACCACCAAACACCTCCTGATTACCACCAAACACCTCCTGATTACCACCAAACACCTCCTGATTACCACCAAACACCTTCTGAGTACCACTAAACACCTGATTACCACCAAACTCCTCCGATTACCACCAAACACCTCCTGATTACCACCTCTCAAATACCCTGATTACCACCAAACACCTTCTGAGTACCACCAAACCCTCCTGATTACCACTAAACACTTTGATTACCACTAATCTCATACTACCAAACACTCTCATTACTAATTAAACACCTCTCATTACCACCAAACACCTTCTGAGCTCACCAAACACTCCTGATTACCACCAAAACACCTCCAGATACCACTCAAACACCTCCTGATTACCACCAAACACCTTTCTGAGTACCACCAAACACCGAGCCACCAATTAAAACACCTCCTGATTACCACCAAACACCACCTGATTACCACCAAACACCTCCTGATTACCACCAAACACCACCTGATTACCACCAAACACCTCCTGGTTAACACCAAACACCTCCTGATTACCACCAAACACCTCCTGATTACCACCAAACACCTCCTGATTACCACCAAACACCTGATTACCACCAAACACCTCCTGATTACCACCAAACACCTCCTGATTACCACCAAACACCTCCTGATTACCACCAAACACCTCCCTGATTACCACCAAACACCTCCTGATTACCACTTTAACACCACCTGATTACCACCAAACACCTCCTGATTACCACCAAACACCACCTGATTACCACCAAACACCTCCTGATTAACACCAAACACCTCCTGATTACCACCAAACACCTCCTGATTACCACCAAACACCTCCTGATTACCACCAAACACCTGATTACCACCAAACACCTCCTGATTACCACCAAACACCTCCTGATTACCACCAAACACCTCCTGATTACCACCAACTCTCCCCAGACCCCAGCATTAGGTTAAGTTCATGACATCAACACAGTCATCATTATCGACTGTCAATTCTTATAACCTTCCCACTTCTGTAGGTGAGGTCAAGCCACTGCAGGTGAAGTCAAGCCAGTGTAGGTGAGGTAAAGCCAGTGATGTAAGATCCCAGAGGTCCATGTCACGCCCTGTACATATGCTACACCATGTACATCTCCTCCACACCCTGTATATCTCTACCACACCCTGTACATTTCGACCTCACTCTGTACACATGTCACACCCTGTACATCTCTACCACACCCTGAACAATTCACAAAAGGCTAAAATCTGACGAGAGGAAGATTATGTCTACAGTATGTCTTGAATGTTAAGTCATGTGTCTATTGATTGTAAAAGTTAAGGTTGTAGATGAAATTATACATATATTGACGTAAAAGTGACTAGAATATTGTGTAGTTTCAGTATCCTCAATTTTTTTCTTCATAACTACATAAAGGTTTAATTATATACCTGTAGGCTTCCGCGTTGACATTGGAACCTAGCATCGTATTATTTTGTTTACATTTGTACCTTGTATCTAGGTTATCACTGGCCCATATTAGTGTTGGCTCTGGTACCTAAGCTCACTGTTGCTATCCCATGACTCTGCAATGGTTATGGAATGATGGTAAGGTTCGAGAGTCAATATTTTGGTGTATTTTACTTGATTGTGACATCTTGAAATGATATCTTAAAAAAATAAAAATTGGTGTGCACTTATTATAAAATGTTGCATAATGGTTGCAAGTTATATACCTCAAAGGAATTATTTTTGCTCCTTATATATTACCACATCAATAATATATTAGTATACCTTCTCAAAAATTATATATGCATCACAAACTGACTTATAGCATTACAGATCTAGTCAAATTAGATAATACCAGACCTATACTAAGCGACGGTGAAGGGGGAAGACAACAAACACCTGAGTAAGAATCAACACAAGGTGAGGCTGACAGGAACGTTGACGTGTCACTTGTATTTTAATGTCTTGGATGATCTTAACGCTGAACGGAGTGTAGTACCTGTAGAGGGATTTACCTGCGCTTGGACACAACACCTGAGGTAAGAACTGTTCTCAGGTATTGTGTTATGGACAGATGTAGAGGCCAAAAGTATATCTCCCTATCATTGAAAAGAATATAAGAGTTTCAGGTTTTAGAATGAAATATTATGCCATTCCTGTATATGACACCAAGAGCTGTCATCATGTAGCCTGGTGGAGAAACACACAAAAGACCCACCGAGATATAGACAACAAGATACTGATCAGCTATACACAAGATACCACCACCATACATAGTTATATCTGGCCTCTGCATGACACAAGCCAGACGAACCATCAGGACTACACATGGAGGCTCAGATCATGCAGCTGTACATCACCAGTACATTTCTTGATGGATATTAATCTATCGAAATAAAACGTTCGTAGGACAAGTAACATGATTCCACTTCGCCTCCTAGGTATTGAACACCCTCACTCCTCAGCATAGCCCGTAACCTGACAGTGAGTATAGCTGATCAGTTAGTAAATCTGATATATTAGTCCTTATTGCTGTGATAAAAAAAAATCCCTTGGGCATATATCACCTTTCTAAGTCATTATCACAAGATTAAGAAGAGTTATAAGTGGAAATGTTGAAACGTTGTAGAGAAATTCCTCATTTTGTTGCAAGTAAATGTCAGGCGATGCCTCAACTCTACCGACGGTGTTTGATATAATATTAAAAACAACTAAAGCCTTTTAAGTTACTAAAAACCATTTCACCGCAGCCAGAACCATCCAGTATTATCACACCTTAGTATATTTCCTCAACAAGGTCGATAACCATCTGCAAGTAAGATTATGTCTTTACTCTCGCGACAGATGGCATCAGTATATTCCAGCTGGTGTGTGAAGAGTCTGTGAGATATACAGGACCATCTATCCCTCTTACAGGACACCTTCAGGTAATGCCCAAGAGACCGGGTCCTCCTCCTCCTCCTATCAGTTATGTCAATTCAAATAACCAAACATGACATTAACCAACAATCTCTAGAAGACACAGAACCTTAACCATAATCTATCCCACTATGGCATTATCCCAAACCAAGACTACTACAATAGCTACACAGTAAACCAATCTTAGTTACACCTCGAATTATTCTCAATCACCTGAATATGAATTAAGAAACCAAACTCATATAAAAACACGGAAATATAAACAAAAATAATATAAATTTAGATTCCTACCAACACACTCTAATATCACTCACTTACTCACCAACACACTCTAATATCACTCACTTACTCACTCACTCACACTCAACACAAGAAAAGGTGAGTTTTCCTTCAATTTATGTAGTTTTTAATATATATTTATGTCGCTTTATATGGAGTTTAATTTCGACTACATAAAATTCCTAACAAATAAATAAATAATTAAATAAACAAAAACTAGGGAGGTAACATTACCAACTAGCATCAATAATCTCACCTTAAGTAGTTGGTAAGCTAGTTAATTGCAATTCACATAAGACACTATTATTAACAAGGACTATTATTAACTAGGTACTCAGCCCATAATAATATTTAAGTGACTGAGGCATTGAGGTGACCTGAGGAAGCTATTGGGCGTGATTGTAGTTACTATTCTGTGGGCGTGGGCGTGATTTTTAATATACTGTGGCTGTGGGAGTGATTTTTAACATACTGTGGCTCTGATTTTTAATATACCGCGGCTGTGGGCGTGATTTTTAATATACTGTGGCTGTGGGCGTGATTTTTAATATACTGTGGCTGTGGGCGTGATTTTTAATATACTGTGGCTGTGGGCGTGATTTTAGTTATTATATTGTGGCTGTGGGCTTGACCTTAATTACATTGTGGCGGCGATCCTGATTTTAATTACCATAAGGTACCATTAATCCACCTACGATATAATCCCATTAAACCACCATCACTAACTCCTTCTAGCATTATCCAATCTAATTACCGTCTACAGTAAACAAAATAACAGCATAAATACAAATACAAAATACATAACACTACAGCCACAACAGGACTAAACCTTTTATGGGCGGCCTCTCTAAACTGCGCATTTCTGGTTACAGGAAGAGAGGGTAGGGAGAAGGAGCAAGGAGGAGGGGGGGAAGGAGAGGGTATGAAAGAAGGAAGGGGAGGGGGGGTAAGGGGGAGGGTAGGAAAGAAGGAAGGGGAGAGGGGTGGGGAGAGGATGGGAGGGAAGGAAGGGGGTGTTTAAGGGTTAAGGGAAGTAGGTAATGAAGGGATCATGAGTCAATATGGATGTATGATCTGTCGTATAAAAATAAATTAAATAAACTAAATCAACTAAAAATCCTAAGCTGGCCACAACAAAAAGTACCCCATAAGCATTGTAGCTGTATGTAAGATAAAATAATAAAAAAAAAATCCTCAATATTGGACACTAATTCAACCCCTTCCCTTTACTCCCCCTACACCACCCCCCTCTCCTCCCCCTCCCTTCAACCCCCTTCAATTCTCCTTCCTCCTCCGTTCTCATGGTATTGACTATCGAGCGCACCTCCGGACGAATGCCGCGCAGGTCCAGAATATTTTTTTTTCCTCTGTACTCTCCATAACGCAATACAGAGATGTGTGTGTGTATGTGTGCGTATGTGTGTGTGTGTGTGTGCGTGTGTGTAAGTAATAACCAGGTGTATTACTGTGATATCTAATGAATAAATAGAGTTTAGTATTGTTGTGTTGAGAAAGTTTGTTGATAATTTTATTTTTGTTAGTTTGTCTTTTGTTTTACTCTCTCTCTCTCTCTCTCTCTCTCTCTCTCTCTCTCTCTCTCTCTCTCATTCATCATATTTTCCTTCTCCTGTCCACACTTTCTCTTATCTTTTTTCCTAGTTATTCTACACCCAAGATTATCACTCATTTACTTCACATGTTTCTTTCCTTATTATCAGTAAAAAAAAATCATAAACGACAAAAAAACAAAACAAACATAGTAAGCATTAAAGACTCAATTTTATTCTCTTGATAAAAAATAACATTGTCAGTTAGTGTCATAAAACCATTGGCAAGACTTTCAAAGGGAATTTTATTGGTGTGTTTACGAGCAAGTAATTAACACACACTCAAAACACGCACGTACATAAACATACACACATAAAAACATACATAAAAACATTTAAAACACAAATGAAAACATACACGCAGATACACACACACACACACACACTATAAATCATCTTAATATGTGTACACTCGGGGCAGGGCAGGTACAGCAAGGTGAGGAGGAGGAGGAGGCAGGTGTCCACCGACCAGGTATGCCGATAGTCTGGTGATAATGTGGGTAAAACTGGGGTGTGTGTGTGTGTGTGTGTGTGTGTGTGTGTGTGTGTGTGTGTGTGTGTGATCTCATGTTTAATTCTTGTAAGGTATGTGTCACCTAGCCGGCCATTTTGTTTACATTTTTCGGTCGCTCTAAAATACCATTAAAACAATATTGAGTAAAAACGTTTGGCTCAACTGATGATCTCAAACATGTCCCAACATTTTTTTGCCTCAACTCCACATTCTGTAACTCATTTAGGTAGATGTCCCTCACTACACATACACTGGACTATGTGTAATGTTGCAGCTAATGTGTTATCAAGATATTGCACATTATAAGTTCATGTGTGGTCATTATTATATCAAACGGAGGAATTTTAAAGAGCTATTACACCACCTGTATCATTAGTTGTCGCCAGGTAAAGGAATGTTTAGGTAGATTATATTTTATTTACTGTAATTAAAGTTTCAATACCTAAGACGTTCCACTATAAGAGTCTTTCAACCTCAGGTAAGGTCTTAAGACTTTCTACTCTAGGTCTTACACCCTGGAGTAGCTGTATCGTCCACATAGGTAATTACTCCACAAGGAACTACAAGTTACACCTTGATGTAATACTTCATTTACTGCCAAACTTTATAGGGAAATATTTTTTCACAAAGAATTTCAAGTTACAATTTCACATAATAAGTCACATTACAAACGTTCCTTCGGCTTACAGTTAAACTTTGCAATGTCAAGATATTTTTTTCACTGCAGAGGAAAGTATCCGTCATCATCACCACCACACACACACGCAAAGACAAAACTCCTGTATCCAGATTCTCAAAAGTTTATAAATTAAATTCTTCCCTAAAATTAAACAGACAATACATCTATTTATCATAGAGTATGTGAACAATATCGACGCCATATTGGTTACCTTCTTTGAGTCATATAATTAGTTAGATACATGGTGTTAATTATTTAGTTAAATAGGAAAAAATAATCTACTAGCGTGTGTTGTGACCAAAATAAATCAACATTGTATTTACTTTCTCCTCCATGTGGCACTATTCTAGAAAAGTGACACAATTGACATCTACATAAAGTGACTGACCAAGGGTAGATATTGGCTACCTTTTGTGTTACTTTGAGGTCGTAAGAACACACAGAGCTGCTCTTAAGGATGTTTACCACAATACACCTCAACCAGTTTCTCATTCACTAAGGTCAAACAATAAATCTGGTTCACAAGATACACCGTAAATTTTATTAGAATACAATAATCAATTACTGTATTATTGTATTGAGGCGAATAGTCTTATGGTGTTAAGATGTGTTCTTACGCCACGAAGGTAAACAAAAGGTATTCAATATCTGCCTTGGTTGACGATGATCTGTAGATGTTAGCAAGTCCTCCTCCTCCTGCTCTCGAGTAAGGTAAGGAAGGCCTCACCTGACCAAAATTGTTAATTAAGATAGATTATCTGAAGAGTAACCCTCCCAGCTTATTTCAACTAATGATTAACCTTACGCTACCTGGGAAGTTAAGTTAGGTTAGATTAAGTTAGGTTAGGTTAAGTTAGGTTAGGTTAGGTTAGGTTAGGTTAGGTTAGGGTAGGTCAGGTCAGGTCAGGCAGTGCCAGTGTAGTTAATCTTGAGGTTAAATAAACTAGAGGCTAATCTTCACATGAGCCACTAAGACACTTTGACGGAGGCGGTTACGTACAACAGGAAAGCTCTGATAACATATAATGTACAGTGTATACCTTTTAAGTTGCGTCAGCAGCTCTATACACCACTTGTTGACTTACTCATTCACTGCCGTAGAAATATTTACTTCTCTAGCAGGTTTCTATATGGTTCCCAGTCATTATAATACGACCTTGTAAAATCAAATGATCTAAATTAAACAAAACTTATCCAAATTAAACTTATTAGCTAACAAATCCTTCTAAAACACGATATATGCAAATCAAAAGTTCTAAATTCAACTTAACTTATCATAATATAACTATTATAACTAAACCATTTTAATTAAACCTAACCTAAACACCTCAAGTGCCACAAACAGAAGGAAAAAACACCTTTAATATTATCGTGTAAGAGGCCCCTGTAACCCACTAACTCCAGGTAATGCATCTATATCAATCTACCTGCGTCGGAAGCTCTATACGTGACTATGATCGTTACCCACTGCTGGAGAACATTTGTACTTCTATAATTACCCCTGGAGAAACAATGCACCAATTTACGATTTATTTATTTTATTTTTCATTTATTTTTTATTCTTGGTCCATACTGTAAACACCGCCCGCTTGTGAGTCCCGTCAGCCATTTTGTTCTAACTTTCGGGGATTCTAAAATAAACTATAAATAAATAAATAAATAAATACAAGCATCTTTTGTTTTTCTAACCCATGAGCTGTGAGTCTTCACTATATACTTCAACATTACTGTAAACTAAGGCTAGAGAGGGTGTGTACAGTACTAGTGGAGCCAAGACGAGAAGGTATTTCAAATCCCTAAAGGGTTTTACAAGTGGAGAGTCTTACAAGTGGAGGGTCTTACAGGTGGAGGGTCTTACAAGTGGAGGGTCTTACAGGTGGAGGGTCTTACAAGTGGAGGGTCTTACAGGTCTTACAGGTGGAGGGTCTTACAAGTGGAGGGTCTTACAAGTGGAGGGTCTTACAGGTGGAGGATTTTAATAAGGATAAATACAACAAGTCTTACAGTTGAATCAGCCAAGTCGAGGAAAACTCTTAAGAGTCATGTAACTTCTACCTGGTGTTACCTGTAATCAAGCTAAGGTATATGTTAGAAGAATATTATCTCGTTACTATCCATTCCTCTTCCACTATCCTGCGAGGTGGTGTATTAATAGGCACAGATACTCATGATAAAGAAGGAATAAAGAGAAAGACGCAAGATACCTATAAAATGCGACAGAATATACCTACACATGCGTAATCCTAACCCATCCCAACCCAACCCAACCCTATCCTACCCTCAGCTTCACCACAGTACACAAAGTCATTCTTGGTATCAGAGTGACGCATAAACACCCTGTATCGCCTAAGACACATTTGAATCGGATGGTTCGTTGACGGTTTTATTTCTTCGGTATAAACCAGTGAAGCAATTAGTTCGTGGGAACAGTGAGTCAAAATACTTCACATCAGCTTCGTTTACGACCTCCAGCTGATATTTACTTCTGTTGTCTATATCAATCACATTTTATAATGAAAAAAAAAATATGGTTAGTTACTTAAAAATGAAAATAAATCATACTTAGATACTTAGGAGTGGGGAAAAAAGATACTTAAGATACTTAAAAATGAAAACACTCTTTGATACTTAAATTAGGACAAAATAAACGGACACAAAGATTTAACTACGGCTATCAATACAGAGGCGTTATTTAGCCGTGAAGTTCTTTCAGAAACCCAACAAGACAATATGTGGTCATGTAAAAATTTCAGGTTAATTATTAACACCATCCGTCATTTTAAACCTTGGCACCTGTAGATTAAGAAAATATATGGTGATATTTTTTCTGATGGGATAAAGGTCGTATTTGTCCAGAGAAGTAAGAGAGGAAAAAAATCACTTGAGAGGCATGACGTACAGAGTGTCTAAGGTGATAAAAGATCATATACTACCATTTGGGTTTTCAAATTAAGTTCATTACATAAAATATCAAACTCATAAAGAATACAAAAGAACAGAACACGATGAGCTCTCTACAGCTATTGTCAGCTGTCAATATGCTGATGTACAGAAGCTACACAATGTTATTGGTGACTGTAATCCCAGGAAAATGATGCTCTTATAAACTTGGTAACTGGAGCTGTAATGCCAGAAAATGCCAAATATGACAATCTATGTGCATATGAAGTTGGAAGACAAAATTATGAAAATTTTGTCAAGGAACGTATTGTTGGTCCATTGAGCATCTGGGAAAAGCTGTCCAAGGTTAATCTACTGTCGTGGAAAGCAGCAAATAAGACTTCAACCATCAAATTGCTATCACACGTTATAGAACTTAAGCAGGACATACAGTATATGCATCACAGAAGGGCAGCACTGTACATATCAAGTCACCAGACACTGATGTGTTTGGCATATTAAAGCAGCCTCAACTTGGAGAAAATACAAGTATGATAACAGGAACTGGTGAGCGACGACATATTGGGCAGAGAGCCTTACAGGTTTCCATGCCTTTACAGGATCTGACTGCATTGGAAAATTTGTTGGCAAAGGAAAGAAAGCATGTTGGAGCACTTTGATGAAATCTAACACAAAAGTCCTAGATGCATTCAAGATGCTGAGTAGACCAAATGCCCTCCAGCAGACATGTATATTGGTCTAGAGGAATTTGTATTTAAGCTCTACTGTCCACGAATGACTTTCACTAAACTGTCAAAACTTAGATGGCATCTCTTCAAGATAACGCAGGCAGAAGCTGGAGAACTACCAGCGACTGCAGCAACTCTAAAGTATCATATATTGAGAGGAAGGTATCAAGCTCTTCTGTGGTCTTGTGATGCAGACAGTGAAATGCTTTCACAATTAGAGCATGGCTGTAAGATTGACAATGACTGTTTCATACTAGTAATATCAGACCAACCACCAGCTCCAGAAGCAATCACAGAACTTGTTAAATGTGGATGTGGCGTCAGGAAATGTGGATCATTGTCATGTTCATACAGAAAGAATCAGAAAGAATAGCATGACATGCACCGAGATGTGTAACTGTCAAGCAGATGATGAGAAATGCCTAAACAAGGTGAAGGAATCTGTTGTACACAGAAGACTCTGATGACGAGGACTGAAGCAATGTCGTAAATAATAACTTGTGACTTGTATACACATGATGTATAACACTACAAACTTTTAATAAATATGAAACGGTGGTTCTAAGCTTTTCAGATAATGGTAATAAGTATATGTTTAATTTCCAGTATTTGTCTTTAGCAATTAATTTTACTTACTGCAATCTCTTCTTTGCCAGAGACAGGATGGCATATATGAGCAGCCATGTTTGTAACACACTTAAGATATTATAACAGCATTCATAATATATTATGTTAAATTGTAATCATATAATACTACATGTTCATAGGTTATTAGTCATGTTTTAAGTTACTTAGGGCATAATGGTAATACATCTGTGGTTCATTATGCCGCTCTTTGATAAAACTTCTTTAATGGCATAAAACTTATAATAAACCGTTCAGAAAAAATTACACCACAGTTCCTTAACATAGTTTATAAGGATTATTACGATGTATGGTGTCAAAAATTAACATGAAATTTTTACGGGATTACTTCAGCTCCTACACTAAAACCTGCCGACCTAACCTAACCTTTTTTACCCACCTCCACCTACTTACCTAACCTGACATAATCTAACCTAACCTGACATAATCTAACCCAACCTGACATAATCTAACCTAACCTGACATAATCTAACCTAACCTGACATAATCTAACCTAACCTGACATAATCTAAACGAACCTGACATAATCTAACCTAACCTGACATAATCTAACCTAAACTGACATAATCTAACCTAACCTGACATAATCTAACCTAACCTGACATAATCTAACCTAACCTGACATAATCTAACCTAACCTGACATAACCTAACCTAACCTGACGTAATCTGACCTAACCTGACATAATCTGACCTAACCTGACATAATCTGACCTAACCTGACATAATCTAACCTAACCTGACATAATCTGACCTAACCTGACATAATCTAACCTAACCTGACCTAATCTAACCTAACCTGACATAATCTGACCTAACCTGACATAATCTAACCTAACCTGACATAATCTAACCTAACCTGACATAATCTGACCTAACCTGACATAATCTAACCTAACCTGATATAATCTAACCTAACCTGACATAATCTAATCTAACCTGACATAATCTAACCTAACCTGACGTAATCTAACCTAACCTGACGTAATCTGACCTAACCTGACATAATCTAACCTAACCTGACGTAATCGAACCTAACCTCCCCGTCTGACATAAGCTAACCTAATCAAACCTAACTTTCCCACCTACCTACCGTAACCTATCTACTTATTACCTACCTAACCTAACTTAACCCAACCTGACGTAATCTAACCTAACCTATTGAAACTTAACTTAACCACCTACCTCATCTAACACCACTTTGTAATCTCTTTGCACTACCGCTCACAGGATGAGTATGGGGGGCACAATAAACTAGCCTCTAAGTGGCAAAATTAACAAAACTAACCTAACCTAACCCAACCTGACTTAACCTAACCTGATCTGATCTATCCAACTTAAACATCTTAGAATATATAATAAAGCCGCTAGGTTAATTTAGGCTAAATATGGTTGATTCATATTTCGTTTTGACAGAAATTCCCGGCAAAATAACGTATCTATATTGAGAACCACCGCCATGTTGGTTCCACGTTAACAAGACACGGATACACTACAGAATAACCCGCGTTCGTTTAACCTCAATTACTACAGTTTACTTTATAATCTTACTTCACAATCTTCACTACATCTCACTTCACAATCTTCACTACATCTCACTTCACAATCTTCACTACATCTCACTTCACAATCTTCACTACACTCTCACTTCACAATCTTCACTACATCTCCCTTCACAATCTTCACTACATCTCACTTCACAATCTTCACTACATCTCACTTCACAATCTTCACTACATCTCACTTCACAATCTTCACTACATCTCACTTCACAATCTTCACTACATCTCACTTCACAATCTTCACTACATCTCACTTCACAATCTTTACCACATCTCACTTCACAATCTTCACTACATCTCACTTCACAATCTTCACTACATCTCACTTCACAATCTTCACTACATCTCACTTCACAATCTTCACCACATCTCACTTCACAATCTTCACTACATCTCACTTCACAATCTTCACTACATCTCACTTCACAATCTTCACTACATCTCACTTCACAATCTTCACTACATCTCACTTCACAATCTTCACTAACACCATCCTTCATCACACTACATATAACTCTATCCATCATCACTACTTATAACACCATCCAGCATCACTACATATAACACCAACCATCATCACTACATATATCATCATGCATCATCACTATATATAACACCATCCATCATCAATACATATATTACCCTCCTATCATCACTACATATAACACCATCCATCATTACTACATATAATGCCATCCTTCATCACTACATATAACACCATCCATCATCACTACATATTATAACACCATCCATCATCTCTACAAACACCAGTCCTCAACACTATAGTGATAAACAGAGCTTCATTTTGTTGTCAATTTCTTTAAATTCCAACCTTATTAAACCGTAATTCTTTCTGTATGGTCAAATTTTGATTTGACCTCAGTGAGAGAGCTGTTAGTGTCAGTAAATCACAATGGTGTTCCGACGCACTGTAACAAAAGTTTCAAAGGTTGAGGTGAAGCCTTGCCAGGTGAAGGAGAAGGGCCCCCGATCTAACAAACTGCAGACCACAAAGCACACTAAACCTCAAAACAACAAGAAGAAGAAGGAAACTACCGCTTTCTGCCATGTACAAAAGGACCAGTACCTGCCATGGGGAGACTACATCTTCACTGGGAAAAAGACAAAGAACAACAAGAAGCGTTGACCCAACATTTATGATATTTAAAAATAATAAAAAACATATTAATTGATTTTGTTTGTATTATTTATGCTTTTATTATTTTCAACTGTAAATGTGCTGTTTTGGGAATATATTTTGAGTTACATAATATTTAGGTACAGCAGTTTATTTCACTGTATCTCCTTGTGTGAGTGTGTGGGTAGTGTGTGGATAGTGTGTGGGTACTATGGGTGTGTGGGCATTATGGAGAACTAGTCATGGCTAACTGTGACCCTATATACGGGTTACATCGGCCTTAACGCCCTTGTCTCAGCGCTATCTCATATATCCAAATTTCACATATTTGAAAGTATTAGATAACCAAAATATATGGAAAATATTTAGTTAAAAATACAAATAATAAAACAAAATCGAAAACAGAAAGAAAAAACAATACCCGTGAAAGTGGAAATAAGGAGGAGGCAGAGCAGACGATACACAGGAAGGCAGTAATCATCATCCCCGTGTGAACCAGCCAGAGAAGAACTCCTTCGCCTCACCGTCCACCCGCGTACGATCAGCTGAGTGAAGTTGCCTTGTGTTGCAGTAAACTTTATCTGTAAAAGGACAATTTACTTTTACTTTTATTGTTTATCTTACTGTTTATAACTGTTTATTTTCTCTTACATAATGTACACTAAGTATGGGAGTGTACAGTAAGTTATACCAGATGGCAACAAATTTACATTCGTCTTGCAAATATTAAAACATTACCCTAACAACAGTATTGTATAACAACACGAGCTAAAGTGATGTGTAAAAAGGTCGGTTGCAAAAAGAAATATTATTCTTTTAAGTCTTTTTCAGTTAGTTCAGTGTTAACAACATTATAGGTCATATTTCATGCAGTATGCATATACAATGTTTGCTGAAGGTTTAATACCTTTCTGTTTACTGATGATGTAAAACCCTCGTTAAAATACTTTAGAGTCGTTTACAAAATATTTGGTGCGTTTCCGGAGCATTGTATGTTTTTACAGCATGCGAGGCGGCAGGTATGTGGAGTTTTAAGAGCACTTCACGCTATAGCTCAGTTGGCCACGGATTAGCGAATTACGAACTGAAAATGTTTGGATCGTCATCTGTTTCGTGTAAGCTGTGTCGGACATTTTGTGCTACATTAAAGTCCAGCGATCTGTGGCAGCTGTCGGGCTCCTGCCTGACCACCCTTTGCCTAAGAAGAGCGATTGTCTGAAGGTGTTCGAGTAGTTACTCAATTGTGAAAAAGTGATAGTGAGTCCCATAGACATGGCTGCCAGTTAGGGACAGTGTGGATACGGCACACTACATAGCATGTCTTCGGAAAGTAAAGGAGGCCGTGTAGCCAAGACTGCACTCAACCGCCTTCACTTCCCCAATTACAGCTAGGTGGACTGAGAGCGCCTCGGGATTATCATATCTATAATGCCAGACGGTAACACCATCCCCTTGACACCTCGGAGACTATACAGTACTGTGTTCGGGGCGTGTTTGTGGGTCTCTACTGCCGCCTCCCTATCGTTGAGTTGCTCCCCACTTACCGTAACCAGTCGAGGTCACTGTGGGAGGCCATGTACGGTACAGTACAGTACAGAGTCACGCCCCCCTCAACAACGTCCGCACCTCGCCTGCTGAATACAGTATTTGCAAATGTGACCATAAACCCCAACAATTGTAGCAAATTACAAGTCCCGGGATTTGCCCCTGGTATTAACACAGTGACAAGCGTCCCATTCCTGGTAAGTAGCAGGTGGCCGGAGGTAGTGCAATCCTCTCCCAGACTACACGGAGATGAGAGAGAGCTGGCTGACCATCATGGTAAGGACGCGTCACTATTTGGACCCCAGGGAGGCCATTATCGTAAGTTAAGTGAAAGGCATTTGGAATACTGGACGACTAGACGCTATATGAATTTCTTTACCCTAGTTTTCCCACCGATAATAATGAGTACAAGGGAGGTAGTCTCATCGGCGTTCATCAACACCATAGCCGTCTCAGTTACCTATTGCTCGTACAAGGTTTTTGAATGAAATAGTTTTACTAATATCAGGAACTTTCAAACTACTACAGGAAATAATATATATATATATATATATATATATATATATATATATATATATATATATATATATATATATATATATATATATATATATATATATATATATATATATATGCAAATAAATCACTGTAGGTGCTCGTGATCCAGTTATATATGCTGATAACCACAAGGAAAAAGAAAACACGAAGTTCCCAAGCGCTTTCGTGTAATTCACATCTTCAGGGGTGAGTACAGACTGTAGGAATTAAAATCAATAAACCTTAGTGATGGTCAATTCAAAACTGATAATATGTTACATAAATTTATTTGTCAGTGGCCCAAGGTTAAAAATGCTTTGAAAACCTTTGATCTAGATGTATGATAGTTATTTTGTGGGTCCCTTATTTTTGACCTGACCTGACTAGTCACGTCACCCCCCTTCTCTTAAGCTCCTCTACGTGTGTGTTGGTGTGGGGATTAGTGGATGACATCATTATGACCTGACCTCATGTTTTTAAGGTCACCCTGTATATTTAAGCCTCTCTCTGTCCATGTAATCCAGTTGCCTCTGAAGATGTCATACATATTATCAGTTTTGAACTGACCATCACTAAGGTTTATTGATTTTAATTCCTTAATCAAACTAGCTTCAACCAGAAGTCTTTCTGTGACACAAGATGATTTGAATACTTCCAAGCTTTTTTCCCAAGCAATGGGGTGATTATTATTCCTAACATGAACGAACAAGGCACTGCTTTCAGATGCAGTTCTGATATTATACTTATGTTGTTTGATTCTGAGCTGCAGTGTTTTTCCTTGTGGATTTACATGAAATATATCTATATATATATATATATATATATATATATATATATATATATATATATATATATATATATATATATATATATATATATATATATATATATATATATATATATATATATATATATATGTTGCCTCTCTCTCTCTCTCTAGTATAACAGTAGTATATAGCCAGGCACTAAGGCTCCCGTGTTTGTTGTGTTAAAAAAATTAAACGGTTGCAGTGACTTGTGACCCTCATAGCCTCTTCTGAACAACAATAAACGTTCTCCTTTTACTGCAACACAACTACAGTTATTGTAGACATTTGAGGATAAATATATACACTATCAATTTCAGTTTCCTTTAGGATGATTTACGTTTAGTTACATATATTAGTAAACTTAAAGTATTTATATAAAGGCAATATATTTGATCTTTTAAAATAGTAAAGCTCAAAGTATTATTTTAGCCACACACACACACACACATATATATATATATATATATATATATATATATATATATATATATATATATATATATATATATATATATATATATATATATATATAAGTAAACAAAGTGTATATCTACAAACAACTATAAGATGCTCTTAGATAATTCTTTTTTAGTCTCACATTTCAGTAAACTCATAAACAGTAAACTGAGAATCTTTAAACACACTCCCGCTGCACTATTTCTCGGCCACACGTAAACAAAGCAGTCCGTATTATAGAGAAATGGACACTATGTTACATAAAGTGTTTCTCCTTGGTGGTGAGGTGTATCTTCAACACTCTCAGATGGCTTAGATTTTTCTCAGTGATGCCCTTGAAATGAGCAGAAACTACCGTGAGTTAAGTTCAAGTGTGAGGGACCAGCGCTGTGGTGGTGTGGAAGCTAGGATGGTCAGTGTTATGGGGTGGTGTGGTACCTAGAATGGTCAACGTTATGGTGGTGTGGTAGCTAGGATGGTCAGCATTGTGGTGGTGTGGTGGAGGAGGTAGCTCTCTCTCTCTCTCTCTCTCAAAAGCAATATCAAGCGAGTTAACCATAATTCTTCAGTACCTCCGATGTGTCCCAGATTCCCCCAATAACTTATGTAAAGCTCACAGCATAATCTTACAAAGTGATGGTTTTTCTTACCAATATAATTCACGACTAACCAAAAGCAAATTTGGATATCTGGAAAGAGAGAGAAAGAGGGAGAGAGAAAGAGAAAGAGAGAAAAAGAATAAGATTAGGTAAAGCTCAAGGGAATTTGTCTGCAGTTCGATGGTTCTTCTCATATTTCTGGAGAGAGAGAGAGAGAGAGGTGTTTGGTAATAACAGTAATGACCTATCAACTTTTACGACCCACGACCATAATACGACCCACAACCCACGACCATAACCCACGTCATAAAGGTATAGATTAAGACTGGAGACTACGAGGACAATGTACAGATGAACGTATTGATATAAGTGAAGAGCTACGACAAGGTGTGTGTGTGTCATCATCATCATCATCGTTATTATTATTATTATTATTATTATGATGATTATTATTGTTGTTGTTGTAGTTACTATTATTGTCATTATCATTATTATTAATATTATTATTATTATCATTATTGTTATTATAATTATCATTAGTAGCAGTATTATACCATACCCGTTATAATAAATGTTAACTGTATTAGATGTAAAAAAATAATAATAGGAACATTGTTAAACTCTATTTGCAGATTAGTTAATAATAATAAAGTAAACTCATTTTGGTGGTGTCAGCTGCACATTTTCATTATATAAGAGCACCAGTCATATGGTTATGGTTCTTGCATCTTAAATATCAACATTAAACAACACATTTTTTCCGAAAATATCACTGTGCTGGCGTGCCTTTATGACTAACACCGGGATACTGTTGTAATGAAAGTGTGGCAGGTGTTGTGTAGTGGTGGTGTTGAGTGGTAGTAGTGGTGGTGGTGGCGGTGTATGGTGGTGGTGGTGGTGGTGTGTGGTAATAGGTGCTGAGTTAGGTGTGGTGGTGGTGGTGAGATAGGTGTTGTGTGGTGGGATGATCCTCACTTGTAATCTTCCTCCACCAACAACTCACAACTCTCACTACCTGTTCTCGTGAGTTTTATCTCCGAATAATTTACAACTTTATCCAATTGGTTTATCTAAATTTGTGTGAAAAATTTAACACATTACAGGAATTACCGAGAAAAAGGGAAATATCAGAGATTTACTTGGAATTAGTCGCTAATCCTCCCAACAACACAAAAAAAATTACAGGGATTTTTCTTCTATTTCTGGCCGGGACTAATCAACCTAATCCTCGCCTTTTCTGCTCGGGTGGATTTTTTTCGCGAAAGAGTATTTTTTTTAAGTGCATTGTATCGTCCGCAGTGATAAAAATTTGGCTACCTGTGTTAATTCTAAATGCTACAGTTAACATTATATTACACAGTGTGTTAGGTTAGGTTAGGTTCTATCTAATCTGACCAGCCGGATACACAGCTCGAACAAACTAAAGCAAATAACACTATAAACACTACAATACCACCATAAGTAAACAATACAATACCACCACAAGTAAACACTACAATACCACCATAAGTAAACACTACAATACCACCATAAGTAAACACTACAATACCACAACAAGTAAACACTACAATACTACCATAAGTAAACACTACAATACCACCATAAGTAAACACTACAATACCACCATAAACACTACAATACCACCATAAGTAAACACTACAATACCACCATAAGTAAGCACTACAATACCACTATAAGTAAACACTACAATACCACCATAAATAACAGTAATGGTGTACCACCTTCTCACACCTGCACTGATTTACTATTATTTCTTATAGCCTTTCATGTTTTTGATCTCTTTGCCTTTAAGTTTACCTGTGAGAGTCGTGGCCTCTCCTTTACGCCTCCCAGAGGACCAATACACCAGCTCTCGTGCGTTAGACCCCGGGGCAACTAGTCCTCCCTCGCCTGTTATTATAATTAGCTCCTTCAACCCATTGCTGGGTATTGTTTCCTCTTTATGATCTTGGTAAAATAAAAACAAGCCATTATTAAAGACAAATTATTAATGCTTTTATGAAGGTTAATTGTCTTACGTGATAAAAGGTAAGTTGTTGATATCACTTAGGTTGGCCGGTGTCTGGTGAGGGAGGTTAGATTTTTTTTTTAATTATCTGGAAAATATATGACGCGAATAACTTGATCCAGTAAAAGTCGAGAAGAAAATGACGGAAAAGTTAATTAAATTCCACACGATAATCGTAACTTGATTAAATAAGCATCTGGGTGAAAATTACTGAAGGGTTAATTAAATTTAAATGGTAAGCTTCAAGGATGTTAAATGGACATTGTTGCTGATGGAAACTGATCACTTCTCTCACTAGGAATCGAGGAGTCCTGGACAATGGTTAAGCAAATATACATGATAATTAACGTACCATTAGTGATGACTTATGACAATACAAACTCATGCATCATTTATATTACCTTCAATTGGGGTAATTAAGCTAATGTCAACATAATGTGTAGAGGGACTGTGAAATTACCGTCAAATGTTATTGTGTTTTGTGGTAATTGTGAGTTAAAACAAAATATAATTCTGACAAATTACACAGTCTGGTGGTTGTCGCTCTTGCTTTCCTATGGTATAAAATACAACATTAACTCATTAATTAAAGCAACATATATCATTATGTGATAACTTTCCTTGATGTATGGCTCTCTGGCGTCAGTGTGTGTCGTGTCCTTTCTTCAGCGGTATATAAACATCCCTGGAGACCCCCCCCAAGTCACCTCATACAAAGTGAAGATAACGAGATGATCACCGGGAAGAAAATAATAAGAAGAACAGCAATAAAAATGACACGTAGTAATTAGGAGAAAGACAAATAAAAGAGAATAAAAGAGGAATATAAACAAGGAACTTCTCGTGCAGGTTGAAACACTCACAAGAAAAAGTTGTATCATTATCATCAGAAACGTGTTTGAGCTCTTTACCACTACCAACTGTGAGAGAGAGAGATTTAAAACCATATCTCACTGTAAGGCGCCACAAAAGCCAAATAAGCACACAAAAGGAGGTTGATGAAACAGTCCAGACATGCTGCCAGATCCCTATAGATCCATACCAATTAAGACTGTCAACCTAACCTAAAGTAAACTAAACTAACCTAACTTAACCTAATTTTAAGACATTTATCACCAATATAGAACAAGAAAACCGTCATGATAATATATATGGCAGTGTACTCGTCCAGTTGCTCATAAAATACCAGGATAAAGAAGAATAGACACAACAGCCAACAGCAGCAGTTATCACCACAAACACCAGCATCAACAATAACAACAAAACTATCAATAACCGCATCAACAACACTAAAATAATAATGGTTGCTCTTCGTGTTACCGAGGATGGCCGACCCAAGGACCAACTAGGCGTGAATCTGTTAAAGGTGTAGAAGCTGTCGCCAACACAACAACCACACCCTGAGTTAACGAGCTGCATGATTCAGTGTCAAGGAATAGTCCAAGAAGACCGGACAATTCGCCAACTGCACTGGCTCACCATTACCCTGGAACACGATCCACAAATCGATTAACATCCAGGTTCCCAATTACTGCTGGGTAGACAGGGGCAAATGGCTTAAAGACACTTGCCCATAATTTCACCCTGCCCGGGGATCGAACCCGGCTACGCTCGCTTACCAGACGAGCATGCTGACCATTATTACACCACAGTAACAGCGGCAACAGTAACAATATTAACAGCAGTAACAGTAACAGCAGCAACCATAAGCATGATGGTGGGGGACTTACCAGGTGCGTCACACAGATCCTACCTGAGATCTATTACTGACCCAGGTAGCTGTCCCAAGGTCTGAGGTGAGGGCTGAGAGGGAGGAGTGAGAGTTAGGGTGAGGGAGAGGGCCGAGGATAAAAGTTGAGAGGGAGGGGTGAGAGGAGCGGGGTGAAGGGTGAGGATGAGGGCTAAGGGTGAGAGCTGAAGGACAGAGCCGAGGTAAAGAAAAAAAATACTCGTTCTAGGTTAATAACTTCTTTGACCACGTCTCTCTCTCACCCTCTCTCTCAAGCCGTCTTTGTTCACTCTGGTTCATTTCAGATAATGACCTCAGCCGTTCCCACAACTACCCAAGCCTCACCTTGACCCGAGTTACCCTTTGACCCCAGAAGTCCCTGAGCCCCGACACCCCCCCCCCCCTCCCCCGTTACGCTGACCAGACCTACCCCCTAATCCTTGGTCTCTCGGGTCATCCTAACTTGGTCAATTTCGGCAGCAGTCGTGAACTCTCGAGTAACTCAGAGTTTAAGTGAGAATCTCATTTAACTTCTGCCTCGATCTTCATCAACAGGTCCCCACACACGCGACCAAACACACACCACGCTTATGTTGTAATCCTTACTGTATTTCCAGTTAATTCCGTTTTACAACATTTTTATCATAATATTCCCCTAAGGAAACATCACTGGCGTACTAACAGATTTAAGACGAACTGTATTAACACGGCAAACAGTATTAAAACATTACGATGTGATGACCTTCATGATGTCACGTGACTGCTGCCGCCAACCACTAAATTAGTAAATAAATCTGCCATAAACCGACGTAAGAGGCAATAAACCTATTCCATGCAGAGAGGAATGTGTTTTATGTCTTAAATTCAACCCATAAAGTCATAAACCAAACATTAAAGAGAAATAATTTATATACCTAATTTCTCTCTTTGTTTGTTATTGTTCCTTAATATTATTGTCATCATTATAATAAGCCAATCAACTTCAAAGTCGCCATTAGTAATGTTCTGATATAGTCTGGCTTCAGGTAGTACTAGTCAACATATACTGAGACAAGAGTCACCATGGTTGTAGGTCACCTGAGAGTATTACACATGGGATGGTTTTGGTGATTCTTACTCAGTGTGGCAGCCAAGGTGTTGTACTATAAGAGTCACTGGTTCCCTCACACGGGCCGTCCCAAACTGAACCACCCAAACCCTCACCTCCTTGTCTACCAGAGACTTGGTATACTGAACTCTATTTCCTATAAGATCCATTCTAAGCTTTATTCTCACTCTACCTGCAACTTTACCACAGATCTATTTACTCTTGATTAAACCATTTCACAAACAGGGAGGTACTACCATCTGGGAAGATATTGGAAGCATAATGTGTTGTCTAATGGTAGACCCTGCTGCCATATGGCATCACAAAAATTGTGACCAAGTCCCAGGTTGCTGATCTGACTTTCTGCCTCATTTACACACAATTGCAGAGTCTTAATTGTTACTCTTACTATTAACAACACAACATACATATATCATTTCTCACTATTGATATTTTAATTTTTTTGTTTTTGAATTTATTCATGGCTCTTTATTATTACAGGGGGTATTATTATTATTATTATTATTTATAATTTTTATAGACTTTTATTATTACTGTATGTGTATTTTCTTTTATTATAATTTTGTTTTTAAATATTGTTATTAATTTTATTATTATTATTATTATTATTATTATTATTATTATTATTATTATTATTATTATTATTATTATTATTATTATTATTTTCTTTCATTATAATTGTTATTTATTAAATATATTTATATTAATTTTATTACTATTATTATTATTATTATTACCATTATCATCATCATTGGCATAATTATTATTATTATTATTATTGTTTTATTATATTTTCGCCCCCCGGGCCTTGATGTGGGTCATTAAAAATGACCCGTGCCCGGGTGGGCTAATGCCCTTAAAGAAAGAATCCTTAAAGAAACTTCATATAGGATTTTTTTTTATTCTGTATCTCTATAAATAAACCTGAATCGCCTCCCTGGATCAACCTGTCTGGCTTGAGGATAATTGAACTCATACAGGCTTCCAACACACACTGCAAACCTCAACAAAAGCGAGAGAGCTATTACATATAAGTCATCACCTGTTTAAATGTAAGGTATAAACCTATCTCTTGTTACAGAATTATGCATATTAGTCATCTTTCTTATCCTGGATATACACGATAATGCTTCTATAAACTCTCTTGGTCATAAACATACATACACATTACATATCTATACATTCATACACACTCAAACATACATACACATTACATATCTATACATTCATACACACTCAAACATATATACACATTACATATCTATACATTCATACACACTCAAACATACATACACATTACATATCTATACATTCATACACACTCAAACATATTACACATTACATATCTATACATTCATACACACTCAAACCTATTTACACATTACATATCTATACATTCATACACACTCAAACATACATACACATTACATATCTATACATTCATACACACTCAAACCTATTTACACATTACATATCTATACATTCATACACACTCAAACATACATACACATTACATATCTATACATTCATACACACTCAAACATATATACACATTACATATCTATACATTCATACACTATTCAATGTCCACATTCTACATTTATACACACACTATACATTCATACACCCAAACACATATGTTTAACCCACGAGAAATACCCTCACCAAGACACCACAATACACTTCCTCGCTCCATTTTGGAATTCGCACCCATATCCCCGCCTAGGAAGCCTCGGCTCAGAAGTCGTTTCGTGAAAAATATAAACAGAACCACAAAGAAAAGCAGAATCCTCTACCCACTAGCCGAGGCCTTTATTTTCTTATTGCTGTGTCATACAAAGTATGTGGAAATAATGGTACGTGTGTGTGTGTGTGTGTGTGTGTGTGTGTGTGTGTGTGTGTGTGTGTGTGTGTGTGTGTATGTGTGTGTGTTGCTCAACTCTCACCCTCGGTACCTGAAACCTATACAATATACAATTCAGGAAACGATGATATTTTTCTGAGAGGTTTTGTGGAAGAACTGTAAAGGCCTGGAGAGAGAGAGAGAGAGAGAGAGAGAGAGAGAGAGAGAGAGAGAGAGAGAGAGGCTCGGGGCGTATGGAGGAAAACCGCTGAGTAGCATCACAAAAATCTGCAAAAACCGGAAAGAAAGCAAAAGGACTGAGAGGAGGGAACTAGAGAGAAGTAAAAGATGCAGGCAACATAGAAAGGATGAAAAGCTACAAATGATGATCAACTCAGATTATCTCCAGGTAACTGGAAAACTTGACCACAAATGATCACTTGAGTATCCTTATAGAGGCAGAAAGTGGTATTGTATGTAGCCCTTTATGAGAATAATTGTATTCTTGCTTATTCCTTCTTCTTTCTCTTAATTATCTGGTCTTTCTTCTCTGTCTAGTTCACAGTATTTGAGTCAGTAAGTCAGGGTGTTCCGCCTGTACTCTCTCCCATCCCCTCCAACAACGTCATTAAATACAAATAAAGGACCACCTTCATGTGATGTTTTGGTGTAGAACCTCCCTCTCTTCTCCTCCTCCGCCTCTCTCCTCCTTCTCCTCCCTCTCCTTCCTCCTCTCTCCCTCAGCCTGCCACTCCCTCTCTCCTTCTCCCTCCCTCCCTCTCTTCTCCACACAATAATACGGTGTGTGTGCAGGGTGGGAACTCTGAGTGGATACAGTCTCTCACACAATATAAGTCATCATCCTTCAATATATATTTCACTACCTGTAGTCTACCTTAATGTATATAATTGCACTTAAATATTTAACATCATAAGCCACGCCTATGTTGTTTGCCCATGAGAGTAAATAAATAAATCCTGAAGCTTCTGGTCGGATGTTTTACAAATGCTTCTCATATAGCATAAGTATAATTCTCCAAGATGTGAAGCAGTAGTTGTATAATTCTCCAAGATGTGAAGCAGTACATGTATAATTCTCCAAGATGTGACGCAGTAGTTGTATAATTCTCCAAGATGTGAAGCAGTACATGTATAATTCATTAAATACTGCCACCAACTCTAGACACACTGAACAACACCAGACAACCTAACCTAACACGGGGTTGCACATGTAAATGGCGGTGTTCAGGGGTCGCTCTGTCATGAACAGGTGTTATCGAGTGTTGACAGAACGACGTCAGGAAAAAGTAAATGAAGCATGTTGTATGAAGTTGCATTCTATTTGCATTTTCGTGTGTGTGTGTGTGTGTGTACGTAAAACAGGGTGATATGCTTTTGTGATGATCCCGAATCTTGATAAAGTTGGGTACACAAACTGGCATAATTGAATCAAGAATTAAGGTGATGTCATTATATTCATCGTACATCACACATTAATTATGCATCAACTTTAGTATTATAGTAAAAGTCAGTTAACAGTCAAAGTTGTGGGACACTCACAGTGTGGAAGTAAACACTAGACCATCACTCACTCATAGTGAGGCGCCGCCCATGTGCTTGTTCACACATTACCGCGGCAGCTGAGCTTCCCGGTGGTACACGTTCTCCAGCACGACACAAGACCGTGCACATACATAAGAGATATCCTCAAGTGTCATGTTGACTACATCTTAGCCACCACCATGCAAAATACGTGTGTAAAATATACATATGACGTTGGTGCGAAACTAAAGCATTGTTCTCGAGGGAGACACAGACTGACTGTGGGAATTTTCCGCCTTGTAAAACCTTTGAGAACAGAGCTTAGCGAGTGAGGAGGGTTGTCTCAGTGGAGGCCGGTGTAGCAGGCGTCAGCCACTCTAGGTGGGCTGGGCTCTAGAGTGCACGGTGGCTCATGGTGAAACACACACTAGAGTAATTTGCACCTCTAGAGTGCCTTTTACCACCAGGTGAGATGCACTTTAGAGTGTTTTTCACCATAGTAGAGTGCATCTCACCTGACGGTAAAATGAACTGTAATGAAAAATCCAGAACTCATTATTCTCATTTCTGAGCATTAAAATTTTATTTAAGTATAATGTACATAATGCTAGTGAATGAGGAAAAAATGATGATTTATTATTTTAATGGATATTGAAACTGGCGGCATTATGAAGGATTACTTAGAAAAGGAAAATACAGAAAGTATGAATTAAGCTTCCATATTGCACTTGACTCACGTCTGAGTCACGTCACGTCCGGTGTCTAGGTGCAAATTACTCTAGAGTCTAGTGTGTGTTTCACCATGAGGCACCGTGCACTCTTAGAGCTCAGCCCACCTAGAGTGGTTGACGCCTGCTACACTTCACCTTCACTAGCCCCAAATATACTCAGTTGGGTGAAGTATTTGTCACTAGTGCACTTCACTCTCTTGACGATTATGAAGTTCTCTTTGTCTTGTCTGCTGGCGTTTGTTTTACTCCCAGGAGGAATGTGTCCTCAAGATGGTAATGAAGACACCATGTTTATTGTACAACAGTCAGTGTGTGTGTGTGTGTGTGTGCTTTAGAACAACCCGACTATCCAAAAAGTTCTCCCGTACTGCAAGTCTATAACCAGGACCCATGTCATCTTCAGCATAACTTTATCATTGATGCATAAATACAGGAAGATTCATAAATAAAAACTGTATTAACTTGTATAATATTTTATGAATTTCAGTAAAGTTTATGTGGGGATTTTTTTAGGGTTATTTACAACAAAAAATGATCGCCAAATTAAGAGCAGAACAAAACTACATTAAGAAAATTACAATACTGCAAAAGCAACAGTAATGAACGTCTTC
>NW_024747310.1:0-37500 GCF_018991925.1 Homarus americanus
CCTTCCCTCACTCCTTACACCACACTAGGTCCTTCCCTCACTCCTACACCACACTACAAGTCCTTCCCTCCTCCCTAAACTTTCTTTTCTAAGTCCTTCCTCTTTCACCACACACTACAGAGTCCTTCCCTCACCCCTACACACACACTACAAGTCCTTCCTCAAATCTGGCAGCTTTTCTAGGTCCTTCCCCTCACTCCTACACCTTTTCTAAATTCTTCCTTCACTCCTACACCACACTAAGTCCTTCCCTTCACTCCTACACCCTACATTCCTTCCTTCCTCCTACACCCCACACAAGTCCTTCCCTCACTCCTACACACACACTACAAGTCCTTCCTCACTCCTACACCACCTCCACAGTCCTTCCCTCACTCCTTACACAACACCACAAGTCCTTCCCTCACTAATACACCCACACTAGAGTCCTTCCCTCACTCTACACCACTACAAGTCCTTCCCTCACTCATACACCACCTACACAAGTCCTTCCCTCACTAATACGCCACACTACAAGTCTGTTCCTCCTCCTACACCACACTACCGTCCTTCCCTCCTCCCCTGCCACCCCTGAGTCCTTCCCTCACTAATACACCACACTACAGGTCAACCCTCACTCATACCTTTTCTAGAGTCCTTCCCTCACCTAATACACCACCCTCTGGAGTCGGCCTCACTCATACACAACACTCTAGAGTCCTTCCCTCAATCATACAAGTCCTTCCCCACTCCTACACACAACACCATAAGTCCTCACCTCATACACAACACTACAGTCTTCCCTCACCTACACAACACTACAAGTCCCCCACCCTACACACAACATGCAAGTCCTTCCCATCTCTACACAACACTGCAAGTCCTTCCCCCACTCTACACAACACTACAAGTCCTTCCCTCACTCATACACAACACTACAAGTCCTTCCCTCACTCCTACACAACATGCAAGTCCTTCCCTCACTCCTACACACACCAAGGTCCCCTCACTCCTACACACACTACAAGTCCCCTCACCCTACACAACACTTACAAGTCCTTCCCCACCCTACACAACATGGCAAGTCCTCCCTCACCATACACAACACTACAAGTCCTCACTCATACACAACACTACAAGTCCTTCCTCACTTCTACACAACATGGCAAGTCCTCCCCACTCCTACACAACAGCAAGTCCTTCCCTCACTCCCACAACACTGCAAGTCCCCCTCACTCCATACACACTACAAGTCCTTCTTTTCACAACCCTGCAAGTCCTTTCCTTCACCCTATACACTGTCCTTCCCCCCAATCCTCACACAACACTAGAAGCCTTCCTCATTTCTACACAACACTGCAAGTCCTTCCCCAACCTACACAATACCAGGTCCTTCCCCCACTCCTATACAACACTGCAAGTCCTTCTCACTCACCCTACACAACCCTGCAAGTCCTTCCTTCACTCCCTACACAACCCTAGCAAGTCCCCTCCACTCCTACACAAACTTGCAAGTCTCTTCCTTCCACTCCCACAACACTGCAAGTCCTTCCTCACTCCTACACAATCCTGCATGTCCTTTCTCTTAACCCTACACAAACTTGCAAGTCCCTTTCCACCACACAACCCTGCAAGTCCTTCCCCACTCCTACACAACCCTGCATGTTCCCCCTTCCCCTAACTCCTACACAACCCCTGCAAGTCCTTCCTTCCACTCCCCACACAGGTCCACATGCAAGTCCTTCCCCCTCACCCTACACAACCCCTGCAAGTCCTTCCCCTCACTCTGACAACCCCTGCAAGTCCTTCTTCAATTCCCTACACAACACTGCAAGTTCTTCCTTCACTCCACACAATACTAGTCTTCCTCAATTCCTACATAACATTAGTCCTCACCCTACACAATACTAGAAGCACTCTCTCATTCCACACAATACTACAAGACCTTCTTTTCACTTCCCACACACACCATGTCCTCCCCCCATTTCTACACAACACTGCAAGTCCTTCCTCACTCCCTACACAATACTAGAAGCACTTCTCACTCCCTACACAATACTACAAGATCTTCTTTCACCCTACACAATACTACAAGTCCTCTCCCCATTTCTACACAACATTGCAAGTCCTTCCTCACCCTACATAACACTCTATGTCCTTCCCCTCACTTTACATAATATTGCTTGTTCTTTCCTCACTCCTACAGTGCTACAGCATCTCTACAGTAGTCAGTAGACAGACTCTCAACACTCTGTTATAATCTGTTTTAGTCTTTATGTGACGTATTTAACCAACACTTGCTATTACATATACAATACAACTTCCTGTCATGTTTGGTAGACTGAGTTATTTAGAGAATGTTCATCCTTACTGTACTCTTGATCGTTTCTCTCTTGTCCATCTTGATGTTGCCTCGTCATCTGTACACCAAGTTATGGTCCTCTATCCTCCCTGAGTAGTATTTTCTTGTTACTACCTGTGAAATTAAAATTTTATTAACCAAAAAGGTTTTTTGTATATATTGCAGGACGACAAGAATTAAAATCACTTCTTTCTTTCATACTGTTATGCCAGCACCTTCTTTATCAAGAATTTACCACTAGTCAAGTCACACACGAGTGTCACAACAAATGAAGCAGGGTAAACACTATAATGACTCTTATATTATCTCCACCAGTTCCTACACAACCCCAGATTTAACTCTGTAATATATAGGTATCATGTTGAAGATGAATCATAAATGCATAACTTAGCATTAGTAAAGTTAAGAGACCACAAACAGCGTTGGTCAAGTAAAGGAACAATTTAAGTGCAGTACAGATGACCACAGCCTAAATTAACCCAAACCTGAACCTCAGCCTCACCATACACTAGAAAAGTACAAAAGCATACACCACTTATCTCCATATAAATATATCCTGAGTCCAGACCAATCCGTACCACACTTGCACCACACACTATCACCAGCCAGGCCTGTCTACCTCCCTGCACTTGCTGTGACCCACACAATGTGGATACCATGCCGCCAATTACCATACTATTTTTTACTCTAACAAATGCACAACGTTAAACTGATTTACTTATTACATACTTTATATATAAATTAATATATATAACATACTAGACAATGTTTACATACAGGTACATATATAAAAATATAGTCCTACCTTACTGAAGAAGCAGTGTAATTACCTCTCAATCAAATATATTTAGTGCCTTATAAAACTCCCTCCCCAAAGACAAGTCATCAAGAGATTAGTCTGTGAATGAGATAGAGCATTTGCTACAAAAATTCTTCCCCACCTGCCACACAACATGCCAAGTCCATCCCCACTCCTACACAATACTACAAGTCCTTCCCCAATTCCCCACACACATACCACCTTCCCCATCCTACACAATACTACAAGTCCTTTCCCCAATCTCTACACAATACCACACAAGTCTTTCCCCCCACCCTACACACACTACACATACAAGTCCTTCCCCTCAGTCCACATTAAACCATAGCTCTCTCAATCTTGCCACACTGCAAGTCCTTCCCTCTACCCCACATTGAATACTTACAAGTCCTTCCCTCACCCCTACACAATACTACAAGTCCTTTCCCCACCCCCTACACATTCACAAGTCCTTCCCCACCCCTACACACACTACAAGTCCTTCCTCACTCCCTACACATCAGTCCTTCCCCCACTCCCTACACAATACCACAAGTCCTTCCCCACCCCACACACACTACAATTCCTCCCCCACCCTACACAATACTACAAGTCCTTCCCCCACCCTACACACACTACAAGTCTTTCCTGACCCCACACACTGTTTCTCATAGTCCTCCCTCAGTCCTACACAAAACTACAAGTCTCCCCCACTCCTACACACATCACTACAAGTCCTTCCCCTCACCCTACACACAAAACTAAGGCCCTCACTCCCACACACTGCAAGTCCCTTCCTCAATTCTACACAAAACTACAAGTCCTTCCCCCCCACTCCTACACATCACTACAAGTCCTTCCCCACCCTACACACACAAGGCAAGTCCTTCCCTCACCCCACACACACTACAAGTCCTTCCCTCAGTCCTACACAAAACTACAAGTCCTTCCCTCACCTTGCATATCAATAAACTACAAGTCCTCCCTCACTCCCCACACACACTACAAGTCCTTCCCTCACTCCCACACACTACAAGTCCTTCCTCAGTCCTACACAAAACTGGCAAGTCTTTCCTCACTCCCACACACTGCAAGTCCTTCCTCACCCTGCACCACACCACAAGTCCTTCCCTCACTCCTACACACTACCATGTCCTTCCTCAGTCCTACACAAACCACAAGCCTTTCCTCAGCCTTGCCATCACTGCATGTCCTTCCCACTCTTACATAATATTGCTTGTTCTTTTTCTCACTCCTACAGTGCCATGCATTCTACAGTAGTCAGTAAATAAGATTTCAACACTGTTATAATCTGTTTTAGCATTTGCAGGACGTATTTAACCAACACTTATACATATACAATACAACTTCCGGTCATGTTTGGTAGACTGAGCTATTTTAGGAGAATGTCTGTTCTTTATTGCAATTCTTGATCGTTTCTCTTGTCCATCTTGATGTCAGTTCTCTCGTCATCTGTACACCAAGTTAGGGTCCTATCCTCCCTGGTATAGTATTTTCCTTAATACCTGTGAAATTAAAATTTTATTAACCAAAATAGTTTTTTGTATATATTGCAGGGCGATGTAAGAATTAAAAAATCACTTTTCTTCATACTGTTATGCCAGCACTCCTCTTTTATCAAGAATTTACTACACTATCAAGTCACACGAGGTCACAACAAGCAGGTAAACACTATAATGACTCTTATATTATCTCCACCAGTTCCTTGGCCAATAACCTCAGATTAACTCAAAATATAGGTATCATGTTGAAGATGAATCATGAAATGCATAACTTAGCATTATGTTATATAATACAAACAAAGGGTCAAGTAAAGGAACAATTTAAGTACAGTACAGATGACTCACAGCCTAAATTAACCCAAACCCGAACTCCCTTAGCCTCACCATACACTAGAAAAGTACAAAAGTATACACCACTTATCTCCATATAAATATATCCTGAGTCCAGACCAATTGTACCACACACTTGCAATTCACACTCATCACCAGCCAGGCCTGCCCACCTCCCTGCACTTAAGCTGCGACTCCACACAATGTGATACCATGCCGCCACTACCATACTATTTTACCTAACAAATGCACAACGTTGTTTCGATTTACTTATTACATACTCTAATATAAATTAATATATATAAATATACTAGATAATGTTTACATACAGGTACATATATATAAAATATAGTCCTACCTACTGAAGAAGCAGTGTAATTACTTCTCAATCAAATATATTCAGTGCCTTATAAAACTCCTCCCCAAAGATAAACACTTAGTTATATTTTCAGTCTGGTGAATGAGTTGAGACGGTTACGAAATTCTCTACTCCTACACAAGCATACCAAGTCCTTCCCTCACCCTACACATCACTACAAGTCCCTTCCCCCAATCTTCTACACAATACTACAAGTCCTTCCCTCACTCCTACATTAATACTACAAGTCCTTCCCCAATCTTCTACAGCCAATACTACAAGTCCTTCCCCACTCCCACATACACTAGTTAAGTCCTTCCCCCACTCCTACACACACTACAAGTCCTTCCCCACCTCTACACATCATTCACAAGTCCTTCCCCACTCCTACACAACACTGCAAGTCCTCTCCTCACTCCCCACACATCCTGCAAGCCCTCTCACTCCTACACACGCTGCAAGTCCTTCCCCCACCCTACACACTACAAGTCCTTCACTCACCCTAATAACACTGCAAGTCCTTCCTCAATCTCTAATATCACTACAAGTCCTTCCCCCCACCCTACAGTTCAACACTGCGAAGTCCTTCCTCAATTCTACATTACCATAAGTCCTTCTGTCTACTCCACATTGTCGACTGCAAGTCCCTTCCTCAATTCCCCCTACACACACTCATGTCCTTCCCCCACCCCTACACACACTGCAAGTCCTTCCCCACCCCACACTGCAAGTCCTTCCCCACCCTGCATACACACTGCAAGTCCTTCCTCACCTCACACACTCATAAGTCCCTGTCTACTCCTTTACATTAACACTGCAAGTCCTTCCCTCACTCCTACACAATACTTCATAAGTCCTTCTGTCTACTCCCACAACACTGCAAGTCCTTCCCTCACCTCATTATTAATACTACAAGTCCCTTCCCTCACCCTACACAATAATACAAGTCCTTCCTCCTCCCTACACAATACTACAAGTCCTTCCCTCACTTATTATCACTATACAAGTCCTTCCCCAATCCCACACAATACTACACAAGTCCTTCCCTCACTCCCACACAATACTACACCTTCCCTCACCCTACACACACTACAAGTCCTTCCCCAGTCCCACACAAAACCATGTCTTCCCCACCCTACACAAATCCACAAGTCTTCCCCCTCACTCCTACACACATCAGGCAAGTCCTTCCCCCACTCCCCACACAATACTGCAAGTTCCTTCCCCCCACTCCTACACACTGCAAGTCCTTCCCCACCCTACACAAAACTACAAGTCTTTCCCTCACCTCATTAGTAACCATACAAGTCTTTCCTCACCCTACACACACTGGAAAGTCCTTCCCCACTCCCACACATTAAAACCATGCCAAAGTCTTTCCCCCACTCCTACACAACACTGCAAGTCCTTCCCTCACTCCCACACACATTGCAAGTCCTTCCTCACTCCACATTACTAATGTCCTTCCCTCAGTCCTACACAAACTACAAGTCTCTACTCTACATTAAACTACAAGTCTTTCCTCATCTTTAGCACACACATTGCAAGTCCTTCCCCTACCCTACATTAAATACAACAAGTCCCTTCCTCTAGTCCTATACAAAACTACAAGTCTTTCCCCACCCTACACAAACTACAAGTCTTTCCTCACTTTACATTAATACTGCAAGTCCTTCCCCACTCCTACATTAATACTACAAGTCCTTCCTCAGTCCTACATTAATACTAAGGCAGTCTTTCCCCACTCCCACAAAACCATGCCTCTCACCCTACACAAATCTACAAGTCTTCCCCTCACTCCTACACACATCAGCAAGTCCTTCCCCCACTCCCCACACAATACTGCAAGTCCTTCCCCCACTCCTACACACTGCAAGTCCTTCCCCACCCTACACAACACTAAAAGTCCTTCTCACCCTACATTAACCCTGCAAGTCCTTCCCTCACTCCTACACAACCCTGCAAGTCCTTCCCTCACTAATACACAACACTACAAGTCCTTCCCTCACTCATACACCACACTACATGTCCTTCCGTCACTCCTACACCACACTACAAGTCCTTTCCTCACTCCTACACCACACTACATGTACTTCTCTCAATCCTACACAACATTACAAGTCCTTCCCTCACTCATACAATACACTACAAGTCCTTCCTTCACTCCTACACAGCCCTGCAAGTCCTTCCCTCACTCATACAATACACTACAAGTCCTTCCCTCACTAATACACAACACTACAAGTCCTTCCCTCACTCATACACCACACTACAAGTCCGTTCCCTCACTCATGTTAACGGCCACTCATATGTCCTTCCCTAATCCTATAAATACCATAAGTCCTTCCCTCAATCCTACACAACACTACAAGTCCTTCCCTCACTCATACAATACACTACAAGTCCTTCCCTCACTAATACACAACACTACAAGTCCTTCCCTCACTCATACACCACACTACAAGTCCTTCCCTCACTCCAACACCACACTACAAGTTCTTCCCTCACTCCTACACAACACTGCAAGTCCATCCCTCACTCCTACACAACACTGCAAGTCCTTCCCTTACTCCTACACAACCCTGCAAGTCCTTCTTTTACTCCTACACAACACTGCAAGTCCTTGCCTCACTCCTACACAATACTAGAAGTGCTTCTCTCTCTTCTACACAACCCTGCACGTCCTTCCCTCAGTCCTACACATTACTTCATGTCTTTTCCTCACTCCTACACAACACCGCATGTCCTTCCCTCACCTCAGCACAACCCTGCAAGTCCTTCCCTCACTCATACACAATACTAGAAGTCCTTCCCTCATTTCTACACAACACTGCAAGTCCTTCCCTCACTCAACACAACACTGCAAGTCCTTCCCTCACCCTCCACATCACCGCATGTCCTTCCCTCACTCACATTCATTGCTTGTTCTTTCCTCACTCCTACAGTGCTACAGTGTCTCTACAGTAGTCAGTAGATAAGATTTCAACACACTGTTATAACCTATTTTGTATTTTGTGGACGTATTTAACCAACACTTACATATATACAATACAACTTCCTGTCATGTTTGGTAGACTGAGTTATTTAGAGAATGTTCATCCTTTACTGTACTCTTGATCGTTTCTCTTGTCCATCTTGATGTTGCCTCGTCATCTGTACACCAAGTTATGGTCCTCATCCTCCCTGGAGTAGTATTTTCTTTTAATACCTGTGAAATTAAAATTTTATTAATCAAAAATAGTTTTTTTTGTATATATTGCAGGGCGACAAGAATTAAAATCACCCTTTCTTCATACTGTTATGCCAGCACTCCTCTTTGTCAAGAATTTACCACTAGTCAAGTCTCACGAGTGGTCACAACAACAAGCAGGGTAAACACTATAATGACTCTTATATTATCTCCACCAGATTCTGAATAATAACCCTCAGATTAACACAAATATAGGTATGTTGAAGATGAGTCATGAAATGCATAACTTAACATTATAAAGTTAAGAGACCACAAACAAAGGTCAAGTAAAGGAACAATTTAAGTACAGTACAGATGACCACAGCCTAAATTAACCCAAACCCGAACCTCAGCCTCACCATACACTAGAAAAGTACAAAAGTATACACCACTTATCTCCATATAAATATATCCTGAGTCCAGACCAATTGTACCACACTTGCACCACACATTATCACCAGCCAGGCTCGTCTACCTCCCTGCACTTGCCGTGACCCACACAATGTGGATACCATGCCGCCAATTACCATACTATTTTACCTAACAAATGCACAACGTTAAACTGATTTACTTATTACATACTTATTATAAATTAATATATATAGCATACTAGACAATGTTTACATACAGGAACATATATAAAATATAGTCCTACCTACTAAAGAAGCAGTGTAATTACCTCTCAATCAAATATATTCAGTGCCTTATAAAACTCCCTCCCCAAAGATAAAACACTTGTGTTATATTTTCAGTCTGGTGAATGAGATGGAGCATTTGCTACGAAATTCTCTCACTCCTACACAACATACCAAGTCCATCCCTCACTCCTACACAATACTGCAAGTCCTTCCCTCACTCCTACACAATACTGCAAGTCCTTCCGTCACTCCTACACAACAAACCAAGTCCATCCCTCACTCCTACACAATACAGCAAGTCCTTCCCTCACTCCCAAACAACATACCAAGTCCACCCCTCACTCCTACACAACATACCAAGTCCTTCCCTCACTCCTACACAATACTCCAAGTCCTTCCATCACCCCTAAACAATACTACAAGTCCTTCCCTCACTCCTACACACAACTACAAGTCCTTCCCTCACTCCTATACAAAACTTCAAGTCCTCACTCCTACACAACACTAGAAGTCCTTCCTCACTCTACACAAATACTACAAACCTTTTTCACTCCTACACAATACTAGAAATCTTTCCCACCTTCCTACAAATCCTTCAAGTCCTCTTTCACTCATGTAACACTGCAAGTCCTCTCACTCCTACAATACTAGAAGTGCTTTCTCTCACTTCTACACAACCCTGCACGTCCTTGCTTCACTCACTGCCAACCCTGCACCTTCCATCACTCCTACACAACCCTGCAAGTCCTCTCACTCCTAGACAATACTAGAAGTGCTTCTCTAATTTCTACACAACCCTGCATGTCCTTGCTTCACCCTGCTCAACCCTGCAATTCCATCACTTCTACACAACACTGCAAGTCCTTCCCTCACCCTACACATCACTTCATGTCCTTTCTCACCTCTCACACAACACGCATAACCTTTCCTCACTCCTACAGTGCTACAGTATCTCTACAGTAGTCAGTAGATAAGATTTCAACACTCTGTTATAATCTGTTTTAGTATTTATGTGACGTATTTAATCAACACTTACATATATACAATAAAACTTCCTGTCATGTTTGTAGACAGATTATTTAGAGAATGTTCATCCTTTTACTGTACTCTTGATCGTTTCTTGTCCATCTTGATGTTGCCTCGTCATCTGTACACCAAGTTATGGTCCTCATCCTGGAGTATTTTCTTAATACCTGTGAAATTAAAATTTTATTTAAACCAAAAATATTATTTTGTATATTGCAGGGACAAGAATTAAAATCACTTTTTCTTCATACCGTTGTGCAGCACTCCTCTTTATCAAGTTTGCCACTAGTCAAGTCGCCACGAGGTCAGCAACAAGCAGGGTAAACACTATAATGACTTCATATTATCTCCACCAGGTTCTCAATAACCTCAGATTACTCCAAAATATAGTATGTTGAAGATGAATCATGAAATGCATAACTTAGAATTAGTAGTTAAGAGACTACAAACGAAGGTCAAGTAAGAACAATTTAGTACAGTACAGATGACTACAGCCTAAATTAACCACACCTGAACCTCAGCCCCTCACCATACACTAGAAAAGTACAAAGAGCATCACCACTTGGTGAATGAGATGGAGATTGTGAAATTCTCTCTCTCTACACAACACTACAAGTTCATCCCTCACTCCTACACAACATACTCAAGTCCTCTCTCATTCCTACACAACATACCATTTCTTCCTCACTCCTATTAATAATGCTGTAAGTCCTTCCCCTACTCCTACACGATACTAGAAGTCTTTCCTCACTCCTACATAATACTACAAGTCCTTCCCTCACTCCCTACACAGTTCAACAAGTCCATCCCTCACCCTACACAACGTACCAAGTCCATCCCCACTGCACACACTACAAGTCCTTCCCCCACCCTACACACACTACAAGTCCCAACCTCACTGTACACACACTATAGCTCTTCTCCACCCTACACAGTCTAACAAGTCCATCCCCACTCTACACAACATACCAAGACCTTCCTCACTCCTACACAACATACCAAGTCCCACCCTCACTCACACACACTACAAGTCCTTCCCCCACTCCTACACACACTACAAGTCCTACCTCACTCTGTACACACACTACATAAGTCCTTCCCCACCTACAGCCAGTTCAACAAGTCCATCCCCACTCCTACACAACATACCAAGACCTCCCTCACCCTACACAAGATACCAAGTCCTTCCTCACCCTACACAACATACCAAGTCCATCTTCACTCTATTATACCAAGTCCTTCCTCATCTCTAAACAACATACCAAGTCCTTTCCTCTCACTCCTAAACAACATACCAAGTCCACCCTCACCTTACACAACATACCAAGTCCTTCCTCATCTACACAACATACCACGTGCTTCCCTACTCCTACACAACATACCAAGTCCTTCTTCAGAGTTAATCACCATCTATTAAGTCTCTGATTCTGTTTTTATCTGACTTTGAACTGTAATAAATTATGGTGATTGTAAACTACAATTCTCTCTGTAGGCGTTGCCAAGATATGTTAAACTTTTCCAGTGCCATACGCAGAGCCATAGCTTCTTTTCTAGTATAGTATTCCATTTCTACAGCCCCAACATCACTGTAAACATAATTTTACTTACGAACCATTCAAAAATCCTGTCTCTGCTCTGTCCAGTTCAACACGACTTCAATCCATCTGGCAGTCGAACCTGAGGCCTCCATCTACACAGTGTCAATATTAGATCGGGTTGCAGCATACATATTTTAAATGTAATTTAGAATTTGTAAGAGTCTAGGTGCTGTCTTAAAGTTTATCAAACTCCAACATATGGTATTAGTCTTGTATTATTACAGTAAGAGATTGCAGTCCAATTGCAGTCTTTTAACTTATATTGCGGATCTATCCAAGTAGCTCCTTAATTTATCAAATTCTTCTCAATATTTTTTTCCATCAGTATATAATAAAGTTATTCTTATTTTTCCTCTTTCAGTGTGCCAGTTTTATATTACCCATCATCTCTGATTGTTTGTTTCGGAGCTGCTGGAGGTCTGTCTAATCTCATCCTGCCTCGCTTCTATTATGTTTTTCAAGTCGCTATTTTTCTTATATAATTTATATATAAGTTATCAAATTGTGTTTGATGAATATTGTCTACTTTTTTATGGAGTCTCATTAATGATTATGCTTGGGGATGACTAGCAGAAATGTTGTATCCCAGGTATGTATTGAACCACTGATAGAGGGCTATGTTTGTTCCTTGCCAACTAACAGGAGGTAGGTTGGCGTTGTAATTGGATTTGTCCAGTGGGTGTTATGACGTAGTGAATTATGAAATGTCCTGAGTGTATAATGTTATAACCAAGAATTGAAGAATTGATATGTTACTTATAAAGTTCGACCTGAGGGTCCAGTAAGTTATCTGACCATGTGTAGTAACTCCTGAATCTTGTCATGAGGTAATGAGTATTGAAGTACTTCATCAATGTAAGACCTGAGGTCCAGTCTGGTCTGGTGAACGTAAGTAACATCTTATTCACTCACTTGTGTTAATCAATATTGAATTAGTAATCTATATCACTCTCTCAAACATTGGTTCCTGTAGTAATATCGGACTCACGTGCCTATTCATCTACTCACACTACCCATAAGTTTCACGAGTTATGTTATATTTAAACCCCAACAGTTCTGGTAGCTGCCTCAGGTATAATATGTTGTACTAAGAATAACATGGTTCCAGACTAACTCATGGAGAATATAAGGTAAACAGAGTACACTTGGTGAAGGTATGTAACATTGAAATTTGAGTAAATATAATATATATGAAATAAATGAAAGACTTGAAAAGAAACATAAGACATGTATGTATTGTGAATCAAAGCATAGAAATTATTAAATAAATACACCATGAAGGTTTAATATAAAAAGCATACATAATTACTTATATAAAATATTTTAAATAAGAATATAAAGTATATTTATAGATAAAGAATTGAAGAATAATAGCAGAAAAGAATATTCTGATGGTAAAATATATGCAAAGAATCTTCTCAGTACAAATAGTGGCAAACTTAAGTACTTGTATATAATTATCAAATAATAAAATCCCAAAGAAGTGTTTATTCAGCCCTGCTTACTTTACAGTTCCAGAACTTATGAAAATTAATGTGATACACAACAGGTATTACATAAGCGAGTCTGCAATAGGCGGTTGGCCTGTGCATGGCAGCCCTGTTGAGAGTTACCTCTGTCATCCATGAATCTATCCAGCCCCTTTTAAACTTTCCAGTTGTTCCAGCACTTACTAGCAAGCGCTATGCTTGTTCCACCTGCCAACCATCTATTTGTAGAACCAGTTCCTTCCTATCTCCCTCTCTAAACCTAAACTTATCCAACTTAAACTGTTGCCTGAGTCCTATCTTGCTCTGGATATTATAAGAACTTTATCTACATCTCTCTTTATTGATCCTTTCATTCCATTTAAATCTATCTTATCTCCTGCACTCTTTCGTCTTTCTAGGAATGCAAGTTTAGTTTATTTAACCCATCTTGATATGGAAGGTTTCTAAGTCCTGAATTATTTTCGCTCATTCTTTCTACGCACCGACTTCAGTGAATTGATATCCATTCTATAATAAGGCACCAGACGGACTGGATAATGGGTGATGATGACTGGTATGATATAGTTGCAGTTGGACCTCTGCAATTTTGTGTTGCTTATGGATATAAAACTTAATGTCTGTTTTGTGTGGATGTTTCATAGACATAAGAATTATATAAATGGGTTAATTATATTTGATTTATATAATGATTCATCTGTAGCTTTCCTGGCTGTGAGGCGACATGTTCAATACAGTGATAAGGTGGTTGTAAGGAGGCTTTATCATACTATGATGGTAAAGAAAAAGTTGGCTCTGTACCTGTGGTGGGCAGTAGTTGTTCCTTGACTTGGAGGAGGGCTATTTGAGGTGCAGTGGATGGTGTCTTCCTTCTAGGGAGGGACGGCGTCTTTCTGTTCTCTATGGGTCACTGCTGGGTCTCATCACAACTTACATCGAGCGGATGTTGATTCGTCTGTTTACATAGACGTGGTCGCTATTATATCAGTAATAAATTGTGGGACTTACGGTTGATCTACACTCAGAATTATACAAATAATACTTTTTTATAAACAAGAACTCCAATTGGGTTTGTTACTTAAGCTAATATGTGTCGTGACCAACCTGGTTAACTTTGACTTAACCAGCGGTTCATGTTTGCCTTACATTAACACACTGTTTTCTGGGGTGGGTCGTGCCTAAGCACTAAGTCTTTTCACAGGTCGGCTTCTAGGTTGATGTTGTTGGGTATATATATTGATGGTGTTGTTCTTCCAATGTTAAGTATGCTGTAATTGTGGTGTTGAATTTCATTTGCATTTTGCTGCCACTCCTGCAGTTTATTTAAATCTTCCTGTAGGGCATTTGCATCCTTCCTGAATTAATCTGCCGCCCTATTTTGGTGTCATCCGTAAACTTACTTATGTTATAATGATCCTCGTATCTAGATCGTTTGTGATTATGTAGAAGAGTGGGGTCATTATCGAATACTGGGAAACCCACTGGTTACTATCCTAGTTAACACCATCTGCGTTGATCCTCTGTATTATATAGGTGTTTTATGACTTTTTTTATATTTTCCTGTGAGCTTTTTTTCTAGAAGTTTCTGTTGCGGTGTTTTGTAGTGCTTTGTAAAGTCTAAGTAATTTTTGTCATTATTTAATACGTCAGGTGATTTAGACAAGATTTTCCTTTGTATGCCTTGTTGAGAATCATAGATTAATTTGTTTTTTCTAAATGCGATTGGATGTTTTTGGTATAATTGAATCAGGGGTTTTGACGTCAAACTAATCGTTGGTTATTTGACATGATGTTCTGTCACCTTTTTGTTGGGTATAATTTTCCTTTTTACTGAGTCTGTTTTGCTCTGTTTCTTGATTTTGTAAATAATTTTACGAGGGTCGGCTAATCTGTTCTGCACTTTTCTATTGGAGGAAAATTTCATCGGCCGTGGGATTTGTTTTTTAATTTATTTTCTTCTTAGGAACATCCTCTTTTTGATAGTGTTTCTTTGTTTCTCTTCTTCATTTTAAATGTCAGTGAATATCTTGTGGTTGTTACGTGTTTTTTTCAACTGTAAACACGGTGATAATGGAAAGTAAACTATTTGTTGACTGTTTACTTCTTGGCTATGTAATAATTTATAGCACAAAGTATATTATTTATGGTGAATTACGTTTTCACTGGTGATTGGAGGTTTGTAAGTGGTTTTCCTTTCTTAAACAGTGAACTGTGCTTGAGATGGATCTGTTGTTCCTGTGTGCGTTATTTGTTTCAGTTGAAATGCTGCTTTTTGACTGGGGTTTAACGGCTCTTTTAGATTGTGTTTTGGTTTAAATATGGATGAAATTGAGAAATCACGAAGATATGGGCAGCATCTTATATCTGAGTTAATTTCTTTTTCTAAAAGTGGCGCTTTGTGTATAACAAGTAAAATCTGATTGGTTGCTATTTTACGTGGTGGCTCATTGTCGAGCTGAGTTTGGCTGGTTTGAGTGTTAGTTGTTATTTGTTACATACGTTTTAGGCTTAAAGTGTTGTTTCATTTTGTTTTCGACAATCTTAGACCTAGAACCTTATGAATGTAATGAAGACTGAGGATATGTACACAGTTGAGATATCTCTATTAGGTTGTAGACAACCATTTAAGGTTTGATCTTGGATTTGTTAGGTGTTAATCTTGTTCATTATCCTGTTGTCGTGGTTAAGGACTCTGTATAAATGCAAACCACATAATGGTCTAGGGAGGTCGGGTTGATCATGTGGGTGGCCTTGTTCTGGTACTAACCTTATAACTCTGCAACCTAATCCGTTGAAATGGATTTCTACGTGATGCTGTCGTGATTAGTATAATTGTCCCAGTCATAACATTTCTATACAATTAATGCTATCGAATTGAGTAGATTGAGAGAGAAATAAGTTGTATGGAAATATACACGCGACATACCTTATATTTTCAACACCAACACACACATGATGGCGTCTGTATTTTATAATCCTTGACAACTTGATGTATTAATTTAGGAGCATTTTGTAACGTTAACTTCCGTCACATCCACTAACCGCCTCGACCGTCCACTGCTGGCCGGCTCCTCCTCCCGATGCTGTCCTGGTCTAAAGTTCATCCACATCTCCTCCACACACTGAACTATCTCAGTACGAAACACGCTCTTGTGGTGTAAGCGATATAAAGCGTCACTTACGAACCTTAATATGTACTTAATCGGATGGCTGGCGTCGCCATATTTGGTTTGCTTAATTTGACACCAAAATACTGATACCTTCAAAGTGAGCAACTGAGAGCTCGACTCCAGACACTGAACCACCCGATCAAACTTCTATCTAACCGACGCTCTTGTAATGATGGGGACCGGATATTACATGTAAATGCTCACTAACAGAAAAACTGTGAGTTTTCTGCGAAATAATGGGAAAACGTTTTTATTCATCTGATCAACAAAAAATCACAGATGGTTTAGAAAATGTGGCTCTAAGCTCGACTCCCTTCAGCCTGGCGCTGGTGTGGTGCCATTAATCAGAACTCTCGATACAGATTCATGCCTTCCTGATGACCAGCCATAAAACTCATGAATGTAAACGACAGGTTGACATATTCATAGGTAGGTTCTGCATCAGTGAATACATTCTGAATAAATTATAATGTCATGTAGATAATCAGAATTATTGCATATATGCCAAACAAAAGATTTTTATTTGGTATGTTACGATATATTATTTTTTATAGAAGTTTCTACAAATTGGCGTAAACGGGCAAATAACCACTAATTTGTACCAACTGACACTGCTGGTAGTGAGGCTTGGGCAGGGGGGAGAGGGCTCAGGGGTGTGTAATGTGTGGTGTGTGTGATGATGATGATGATGATAATGATGGCGTATATGTGATGACGACGAATGATGATGAATGATGATAAATAATGAATGATGATGATGATGATGATAATGATGATGAATAATGATGATTGATGCTGCTGATAATCCCCAGTTATTGTGAAGCCATTCATCATCTACCACCTGGTTTGATTTACAGAGTGAAGTTAGGTTAGGTTTCATTTCACCCACTTATGGCGTCTGTGTGACAATAACATACACTCAGAGGTTCTCATTTAATATTTTATGGTTTCAGTTTTCGTTTCTCAGTGGCTGACCTCTGGATGAAGGCAAATATAATTATTCAATTGTGCTGGTGGCGTGGTCATTGGTGTTGTTCTGGGCGTATCCAAATCTATTTTTTGTTTACCATGTATAAGCCTGATATTGGGACATTATCTGGTGGTTAGTTTATCAGATGTTGGTGCGAAAATCGGTAATCGTTATACGTCGGGCATACATTTAAACCAGGGGGCGATTCGAGACACTGGAGCATGGGAGAAATACTGGCTCGTTACTATGGCCTAGTTAAGGATGAATTACCCTGCTGTTGGTTAATCTTCTTCTGTTGGATTTTCAGCATGGGTGGTTGCCCTCGGTGGTACGCTCGAAATCCCGTGGACCCTGTTATTCTCTTATTTCTCCGGTCTAACTCTGGTTCCCAGGTAGGGTCGTCCTCTACACTGGTCGTTCTGTGGCCCCGCTACAGGTCAGGCCGGGGCTGGTGTCTACATCTCGGGTCCTTGATGCCTGGGCCTATCAAACTGTCTCTCGTTTCTGCGGGGCATCCTCCTCCAGGCTGAACTAGTAGCCCTCCTTGCTGCCTTCTCGCTTAGGAAAAGCGGATGTTTCTTGCCTTGCTTGTCTTGCGATTCCAGTCTGCTCTCGGCAGGATCGCTTTTTGGGTCAGGAAAATAAATTCCTCATCGCTCCGAATACGAGGTTATATCCACACTTCAGGATGCAGGCCGTCATGACATTCCTATGATTTTGATCATGTGTCGGTATCTTGGGGAATGAGGCAGCAGATGACCTTGCCAAGACTGGCTTTAACAAGGCCACACTAATACGTTGTTCCTCGAGGCATACTGACAGGACCAGAATTCGCCGCAAACAGAGCTCAGTAGCCTTCCCTGGACTCCGCCCTGGTACGATGTCATCATCGCTTCCTGACCTCTCGTATGTTTTGTGGGAAGGTCGCGGAAGGGACGTGATTGCTGCCCGTATCATCATTGGTATGACTTTGCTTGGAGATTGGTATCCCATCCCCTGAGCAACGCTCTTGTGCATTATGCAGAAGACCCGACAGCAGCACCCTTATCCACTACCTCCTAAGATGTCCCCACACACAACGCTTTCGTGACGCCTGCTGGACCACCACTCCTGACCCCATGGACACGATGATCCTCCCATACTGGCCAGATATTATGTAAATAACATTACGTGTTAAAGGAATATCCTTCCTTCCTTAGGCTTAATATTTATAATATTTATACTGTATATATGTGACACTTGTGAATGCTTCTGGTGTCATTGTATGGGGTACCTAGTGACAGCACTAGGATCCCGCTTCCTCTATCAAGGAATAAACAATTGAAATTGAATTGAATTGATCCAAGTGACGCTAGATATTTACACTATCAAGGGCAAATAATTATATTGGAAATGTTGGTTAGTGATCCCTTTACATAATTTACTTATACTAGTAGCTTATGGGCCCCAGTGACGATACCTCTACTCTTACCTAACAAAAACTTCAACTGAACAAGGTGTTTTAACGACATATACCAGGCTGATAACCTCGTATGTGTGTATATGATTTTTACTCAATAAATTCATACAAAATCAGGTCCCAGTACAGGTGGATAAGTTCCCCACTGCTACAACAACAATGTACCGATACTAATTCTAGGATTTTATTCATGTATCCTATTGCTTGGGTTAATAGCCATCTTAATAGCAGTATTATCTTGTCTATCCATATAACTTTGGTTATTGCCATCTATGGTTATATGTCTATCCACATGATAACTTTGGTTAATAGCCATCTTAATTGCAGTATTATCTGTCTATCCACATACAAGCTTAGGTTAATAGCTATCTTAATAGCAGTATTTTCTGTCCGAGCCACGGCATCCTCAACTCCTGTACACACGGCGGAGAGCTACACTACCGCCTCCTCCTCCCTGCCCACAGTACAACAACACAACTTATCACCTTACCTTCACTCAACTGCTAATAACCACAACGTAGAGTCCTGGAAGTCCTCACGACGCCACAAACACGAGGTAATCCACAAACAGCAAACGTAAAACATGGAAATAGCGATCAAACACTGTATGACCACACACACATATGCTGCCGCCACCACTGCCGTACCTCTAATGATCACTGGCGAGTGGCGAACCCGAGGTGCTTCGATTCCTTAATTCACTGGTTCGCTTTACTGATTCATATGAAAATAATCGACTGGACGGCGGAAAGAACACCATACACGATTGGTCCGTCATCTATAATCTCATTCATTTTCTTAAATCACTTCTATTCACCATTAGCTAAAATAAAACTGATAATTATTAACGAAAGATAGTCATGAGTTTCGAAGCTTCGTCAACGATCCGCTCTTACGTCACTAAACTAGTCCACAACCAAACAAGCAGTTGGCTTCCACGGTTAGCATAAGCCTAATACTTCCATTACTATTTTTTATTATCATTATTATTATTATTATTATTATTATTATTATTATTATTCTTTGGGGTTTTAGGCCGTGAGACGTGAGTTAATGCTCGACTGATGACTCGCGCTTTGCTCATGAAGAGTATCAAAATCATCAAAATTAATTTATTTTTCTTTCTAGGGTGTGAGATGGGAGGAAGGGTGTGTGGATTGGGGTAGGGTATGTGGATGGGAAGTGTGTGGTTGGAGGTAGGTGTGTGTGGATGGGAGGAGGTAGGTGGGGTGTGTGGATGGGAGGGGGTGTGTGGATGGAGAGGGTGGGTGGGGAGGGTGGGTGGATGGGGAGTGTGTGTGGATGGGAGGTGTGGGTTGGGGGTGGGTGGATGGGGAGGGGTGTGTGGATGGGGGTGGGTGGGAGGAAGGTGGGTGGATGGGGGTGTGGGAGGGAGGGTGGGTGGGAGGGGGAGGGTGTGTGGATTGGAGGTAGGGTATGTGGATGGGAGGAAGGGCGTGTGGTTGGAGGTAGGGTGTGTGGATGGGAGGAGGGGGTGGGTGGGAGGAAGGGTGGGTGGATGGGAGGGAGAGTGTGTGGATGCGGGGAAGGGTTTGTTATTTATATTAGATTGTTTGGCTCTCTGAGGCTGGCTTGAGGTTTACGGCTGACTAGCTGAAGTGAACGGCTGGCTGGCTTAGGTGAATGGCTAGCTGGCTGAGGTGAATGGCTGGCTGGGCTGAGGCAAATATCTGGCTGGCCAAGAACCCCACCAAACAGATCCTCAATGTCAGACAGGCTGCATGTCGTCATTGGCAAGTACTGGGCAAGAACTGGCTCCAGAATGTATCTGCACCTGCGCCAGTGTTGGTCAAGTCTGGTCTTGAATGAGCTCACTCTCGGTGCTGTCACACTCTCTGGCAGAGTACCAGAGTTTACAAACTCAGAAAAAGTTTGCCTTGACAATTTTCCAAACTTGTGGCTTCTTCAACCATAAGCTGTGACCACCCGCCCCGGTAGGCTAGTGGGGCACGTCCCCTAGCTCCAGGTATGAACCCTCGACTGAGTAATGCCCTCTGAGTTGTTTATAAACTTCAATTAAGTCGCCCCAAACTCTGTAGTATAAGCTAGGCAATTCCTGTAGGGGGAGGGATATAAAATTTGCCCCATTTAAGAGTTTGATAAAAAACAAACAAATATGAAGCACTATGAGTGTATTGTATGTGGAGATTAAAGATTCACATGGTGTACTGTGCGTGTAAACTGAGAATATGAACAAGTACTGTGTGTACTTGTACTGTACTATCGTGCACCAAAGTCGTGTCCACTACCCAGCTACAGTGAGGGTTCGAATTGCCTTGAGTCTGAAGTTTCGAAACAGCTGGGGGAAATGCTATGGTCGGCCAACAGATGTCGCCCACTGTAGTGTGTGTGTGTGGGGGGGGGGGATAGAGGAGGTGGGGGCTGGATGAGAGGCAGGTTTATTTATTATTTATACCACCATAATTTCAAGCTGCCTTTTTAACTACGTTTTGTCTTACAGTTGTTTCTTTATGGTTATGAATTCATGGAACAGGTGCAGGTCCCTGGGTGCTTATTGCCGCTCAGGTCACAATGATACTTTAAAGAATGGAATATATTAAGGATAAAGGTGAAATATGCAAGGATCAGGGTGAAGGGCCTTGGTCAGCTAGTTTTACTCAGCGACCACGTCACAATTTTGTTGTTATTCCGACAAAGAGATTAAGTTAATGAAGGTTCCAAGTGTTCCCTGAAGAAGGCAGTGATGGGTAGGGAAACACCGGGTAACACTGAAGTCCATTTATTAACGGATAGGAGAGATACAAGTAGTGAGCAGCGTGCGCATGAAGTGCCATGCACGACCCACGGAGTCAGACTGAGACTGCAATATTATATAATTATATACTTATGTTAAAAAGAGTGGAGTGAAAACGTTATCAGTGTTGTAAAATAGTATTCAGACTTAATCTAGTTCCAATTCTTCCAAGTTCCAGCGTTTAAACACCCCACCACAATAAGCAAGCTTCATATATTTTGGAGTGTGCTCAGTTACCGTTAATATTGTGTGCTGAACATCATGAGCATGTCAATTGTAACTATATAATTATATTGTGTTATAAGACAACACATTCCACGACGTGTCATACAGATCATTGTATACCACACAATACATAATGTGTGGCTGTTAAGTTACTTTGTTATGAATTTTCATGCGATATAGTTTAAGACATCATTAAGGGCATGGATTTAAGGTAACACTGTAGGTATAACCGCCAGTCAGGCGGCTAAAGGATATTTAGACTCATACATTGGACACAAACATTATAATTCGGTCAAACCTGTTGAATACAATTCATTTAGTATTTCAAATAAATCACACATAGGCACTCTTACATAAATGTTTAATCCAATATATATTTACATAACAATCATGTCTATGTAATTAGTCTAATCTTAACACTTACTATGAGTACTCGATTTGCCATATTTCTATATTGTCACACTGATAAATGATGCAATGGACACAGTCTACCTGTGTACACAATAAGTACTAGTTAAACTTACGTGTTGAAAGTCTAGAGAGAAGCCAGGGTAGGTGTTGACTCTTAAGATATGGGTAGCTATACTCAAATGCCCACCCTATAGCCTCGCCCCCTGGCTGGTCAGCTATGGCTGAGTCAGGTGATTATAATTATACATAAACAAACTCCCTTCACACGCTCCAACCTCCTTCTGGGCCTCTCATCTCCACCATCTTCGTACTCTACATACTGTATACGGGCAGGCACACCCAATAAACATGACATGACTTACAGCCTAACATAGTGTTTGTTTATGTGTCATTCTACTCATTGCTGCCTGCGGTAACAGTAGGCGAGTTAATATATATTAATTGTATTTACAAACAATACTAAAATCTAAACAATACACCAATACACACATCTTAGTATTTGGTCCAGCCATCCATTGCATTCAGGACTTCATCAAGGCGATTAGGGATGGAGTCGACCAGCTTCAGGCACACCCCTGGTCTTCGACGTATACTCTCCCACACGTCGTAAGCTTTGGCCTCTATTGCTGCACAGATTCGCTGCTCCACAATATCTTAATCACGTTTCATCATGGCCCAAATATGTTCAATCGGATTAATATCACATCCTAGTGTTGGCCAGTCGATGACCTTAATTTCAGGGTGATCCTGGAGGTAGTCCTTCACTATGTTGCTGGTATGAATGGGACTGTTGTCATGAACCAGCCTGATAGTGTGGGGGGCTGGAACTGCCATAGGAATTAGCACCTGCTCCAGGATGTCTACATACTGCTCACCAGTGAAACGGCCATTGATCTTGACCAGTTCACCTGGCCCATGTGCCCACATCCACCTCCAGAATGACACTGACACCCTACCACTCACTGTGCGATGTTGAATGTGTTTCTCATGGTAGCGTGTGTTGGGGGCCGCCAGCACTGCCTTGCTTCGGCTCCCACTGACCTGAACACCGTTTCATCGGTAAATATAATGGTTCTCCAGTATTCTTCTCTATGTGGAAGGTGTTCCAATGCAAAGCCGAGTCGACACTCCTTGTGAGTAGGTGTTAGCCACCCTTTGTGAGCTGGAATATGGCAGTCAATCCCGGCTTCATGAAGTCGGCGTCTCGTCGTCATGTGATGGCAGTTGAGGCCCAGATTTCTTGTATGCTCTACTGATGTTCGCATTGGGTATGCCGTTGCAGCTGCCACGATCATGGCATCCATCCTTGCCGACGTTTCGTCTCCACTGAGCCCTCTTCCTCCCACCGGCGGATCCACCTCCTAATCGTCTTGGTGCTCCTCCCCACTTCGAGAGCAATGTTCGGCACAGTTGCCCCGGCTCTCCACATCCCGATGATTTGGCCTCGCTCAGCAATCACTGCCGACGAATTTGCTCGTCCTGCAGGCATATCTGAAATGACAGAGTAATATTATGTTGTGGTAACTGATGCAGGCAAGTTACGTGGGATTGACCTTTGTTTTAAAGGTTTTAACTCTTAATATAAGGGGAAGGAGCCATATCGTCGGTTCTGTGAGTGTTCATTACAGTAGTCCAAATCGTCGCCATGGGTAGAATAGGGGGGGGGAGGGAATGCAGGGGAAGGTAATGTGATGGGATGGAATGTTCGATTGACGTTAGTCTTGCGGGAGGGATGAAGGGAAGAGGTGGGGGAGGGAGGAGTGGAGTGAGGGGATGGTGGAGGGGAGTGTGGGGAGAGAATAAGTAGCCGATTAGTGTTTAGGTGTGGTAACCCATGATGCTGAAATGATGAGGTTTAATAGTTGGGCGGGGGAGGCGGGGGGGGAGGCTAGGCGAGGAGTTGGAATTCGTGAACGTATGATGTTGTTTAATGCAAGCTATGGAACATTACAGTATCTTCAAACGGGTTTTCACGCTATTAATAGGCCTTATGTAATCCACCAATAAGGGTTACAACAGCACACAGTATGGCTGCAATTGGGAAAAAAATAAAATATAACATGGCAACATTTTTGCCCCGCGTAATTTTTACAACCCACCTCACGCCTGAAGTAAACCGACAAATGCTTATGTGTATAGATGATGTTCAACTCAATATCACATATTCTTTCACCTCTACAAATATCTGCTGCCACACTCATGGGACACCTTGCAATAGTATAAGGGCGACATGGGCTATGATGACTTACCTGTTGGTGACGACGATGGTAGGAATGAGACCTCGGCATGTTTCAGTGTTCGATATCACCTCCTTCCCCTGGTGTGGGTGGCGCCAACCCTGGTAACAACTTGTGTATTACTGGTGTGCCCATGAGTCTCACCGTCGTAGCCATGAACGGCAGAGATATGGTCGTTGTAGTGCTTTTATTTACCCGTTACACATCTTCATGACATTCTTATTGTTATCAGTGATTGCGGAATTCACGATGTTATGCTCCACCTACACATAGCATTTCCCCCAGCTGTTTCGAAACTTCAGACTCAAGGCAATTCGAACCCTCACTGTGGCTGGGTAGTGGACACGACTTTGGTGCACGATAGTACAACAGATCTTTAATTTTGTTTATTGTATTATGTAAAGGAGACAGCCAGTGTTGCCAGATGTATGATTATGTTGCTGCCAGATGCTTGACTATGGCGATATTCTATTCACTATTGTATCTTCACATCTTTGTTCTCTTTAGCCAGGTATGTTTGAGCCGATATATGTGACTTCCTCGTCTGTATATGTGTCATAATGATAATTAAACCATCAGGTGTACAATATTAATAAGCGTAGAATGCCTTTTCCACTTGCTGTACGATAACTTCAACAAGCTGTACGATAACTACGACCCAGATACACTAATACCTTGGGTGCCAAACGTATAACGACTCTCTGCCAGATGTATAAAGACTGCCACAATTTCACAGATTTCCTACATTAAAAACGACACTATTAAGGCCTGTACGACAACTGTGCACCGTGATGTAAACAAGACAGCTGCCACACGTACGATAACCCTTACTGACATAAAACGAGTCACTTGGTCTAGACATAAAACGAGTCACTTGGTCTAGACATTACGCATCTCCCCCTAGATATACGACTCAGCTGCCAGACGTAGAGCAATTCTTGATGTGAGAGGGAGGGAGAGAGAGGGAGGGAGAGGGACGGAGAGGGACAGGGTTGCCAGATGTATGAGGACAATGTTACAAACCTGACTGGCAGCTCTTGCACCTTCCTATCTTGGGCCTGGGAGGGAGAGAGGGAGGGACTAAGACGACTCAGGGAGATTGAAGGATATAAACTGAGGAAAGATGGAGGAGTGTCAGGGAGACTTAAGGGAGATTGAGGAAGATAGAGTAAGGAGGAGGAGGGGTAGCGAGGACACAGGGAGATAAAGAGAGGGTGGGAGATAGGGTGGGAGATGCCTGGTTTAAGGATGTCAGGGAGATTAAGCAAGGGAGTGAATCTGATTAAGAGAGGGAGGGAGAGCAGGAGGTGGAAGAGGAAGAGGAGGTGTGGGTGGAGAGAGAATTGCAAGCAAATTAATCACCACAACCACAACATCTCACCACCACAACCACAACTACAGCGACCCTCACAACCACCACCACCACCAACCACCACAACCACCACTACAGCGACCCTCACAACCACCACCACAACCATACAACCACCACTACCACAGCGACCCTCCACAACCACCACCACCAGCGACCTCCCACCTACACAGCGACCCTCCCCACCCTACACAGCGCCCTCCACACCACACTACCACAGGCCCTCCCACCACCACAGCGACCCTCCACAAGGCAGCCAAATTATGAGAACATTTGGCAGGAATAATTCGCGCGCCAACAATTTGAACAAGAGGTTAGCCGTATCTGACGTTGTTAACAAGGATACAAGCAGAGGGCGCGCCGTAACAAGCAGTTAGCGGGTAATGGGGCTGTTAAGGTGGTCTCTTGGTGCAGCCTTGTTAACCACGCCTCAGTGTTGTTGACTGGCCGTGTGTGTGTGGTGGTTATGCCCCTGTTGCTCTCTGGTGGCTGGAGGACCCTTCACTGTTGGTGTTGTTTGTTTGCTTGTTGGTGATGGTGGTGATGGTGGTGATGATGATAATGATGGTGAAAATAAAAATAGAAATAATGATGAAAATAATGATATGTACAGACAAACGAACAGAACAATTATGAAACAGGGAAGATAATGACGGTAATTAGTTCACCATCACCACCACCATCATCACCACCACCATGACTCTCAACACCATCAACTGGCCACTTACACCGAGACCTCTTGTGTTCGCGTTCACAATAGCTAACAAGCGCACTTAAGTCTGGGTCGAAGAGGGTGGGGAGGGGGAAGAGAAGGAGGAGAGGGGGGGAGAGGGAAGGGAAGGAGAGGAGAGGGGAGAGGGAAGGGGAGAGGGAGAGGGAAGGGAGGGGGAAGAGAAGAAGGAGAGGGAGAGGGAAAGGAAGGGGAGGAGAGGAGAGGGAAGGGGAGGGGGAAGAGGGAAGCGGAGGGGGAAGAGGGAAAGGGAGGGGGAAGAGGGAGGGGGAGGGTGAAGAAGGAAGGGGAAGGAAGAGGGAGGGGGAAGGACGAGGGAGAGGTGGAAAAGAAAGGGGAGAGAGGGGATAAGGGAAGGCTCTAGTGGTGTCAGTCCTCTCCTTCACACATCCTATATGACTTGCAGTTCCCTGGTGCCGCCTCTCTCCCTCACCTCGTATGACGTTTAGCTCTTAACCCGCCGTATAATGCACCTCTACTGTCACCGTCTTTATAACCAGACCAGAGGCGACCATCACTCCAGTACAACCACCAGACCTACAACTGTGTAAGGGAGCGGACACACACACACACACACAGAAATGGGGAGAATTCAGAACACTTACCTTATTGCATCATGAACTATGTAATTACTACACTGGACCACTAGGAGTGCTTGAGGACATTCTTGCTGTTTATCCAAAATTTGCTTCTAGTCCCGTGTGGCAGTGAACAGTGATAACACACCTCAGTATCAAAGCTGTCCTCCCCTCCCCCTCCCCCCCCTTAGGGCATCTGGGCCAGGGAAGAACTGTGGGGTTCATACAAGGTCTGTGTACACGACTCGATCCTACACAGGGGATCTTAGTTTGGCTTCACCACAACCCCCCTTGATCTCCTTCACTCCATCATTCCTCCCCTTCACCCCCCCTCCCTCTCTCTCCTACCCCCCTTCCCCTTCCTTCTATCCCCACCTTTCCGCAAAAAAACCCATTAAAAGTAAAAAAAAATGAACTAATATAAATTAAAAACACTATGACTCAATATAAAACAAAATAAATTAAAACGAAGATGAAAATAGATAAAATAAAATAAAAAAAAGTCCCCAAAAACATTAAATAAAAAAATAAGAGGATAAAATTAAAAAACAAGAATCAAACAGGAAATATAAAAATATATGTAGAATAAGAGAGAGAGAGAGAGAGAGACAGAGACAGAGACAGAGAGAGAGAGAGAGAGAGAGAGGACAGACATCCCAGAGAGAGAGGGCAACATCAGGTGGTTCACTAGCACGGGCTACAGTGAGCTGCCTAATTCTATATAAGTGCAAAAAGTAAGGAGGAGGAAAGTGCAATAAAATAAGGAAGAGAGGAGGTATTAGGAGAGAAAATAAGGTGGACGGAATAAAACGCAGGAACCAGAGAGGAAGAGAGAGAGAGAGAGAGAGAGAGAGAGAGAGAGAGAGGGTAGACAGAGAGAGAGAGAGAGAGTTAGTTCACAGGGTCATGTTTATGGTAATGTAAAACAGTGGAATATTTACATAATGTAGCGAACTGGACCCTTCCTCCTCCCCCCCCCTCCTCCCTCTTCTTCCCCCCCTCCTCCCTCTTCTTCCTCCTCCTCCTCCTCCCACATCCTACTATTACTACTATATTTTTTGGGGTCAATTTATAGTATTGCATCGGTTTTTATTTTTATATTAAAAATAGTTTTTTTTTCCTATGGTATTTGATGACTTTCGAACAAATTTGATATGTTATTGTCGCCGGAAATCACTAGGTTTTTTTTTTAGATAACACTTCACCAAGAAATGACCTCGAAAACCCATAAGTGGCGAGTAATTAGCATTGCAAAAGTAATTAAAATATTCTAAAAATCATTTGAACATTTTCTAAAAGCCATTTGAACAAGTTATAATCAAGATATCAAATTTTGGTTAACAGATCCTTAAGCAGCACATTCAGGAGTACCTAATTCAGGGCTGTGGAGTCGGAGTCGGAGTCGAGGAGTCGGAGGAAATTTCGGCTTGTGGAGTCGGAGTCGGTAAAATTGTCCAGATTCCGACTCCGACTCCGACTGAAGCTATTCTGTTCCTAAGAACAAATATATGAACTCAGGCATATTCATTGCAGTGATTCCACTGATCCCACTAATTTTCTTAAATTATTAAAAGAATTTATTTCCATTTTATAAGCATTATTATTAATTTATTGTAGCAGGCACAGTATAGCACTATAATTTTGGACGATAGTCTCTTCTTTACCATTTGAAATTTTGAATTATATCAAATTTTGTTTCGTTGAAAACTGCACAGAGGCTCTCAGCTACAAAACAATTAGCTACAACCTGTTTTTGGTGAGATTAAGGCAAATTTAATTTAATAACTTAATCATGTAAGGTTTATCCATTTTCCTTAATAAGGTATTCATTTTTTTAATGTACATAAATATATAACTTTACTTTAAAAGGAATTGTAGGATCATCATTTAGATCCACATCAGATTATGAGCTTAAACAAAATTCATATGCTGAGATCGAACTTTTAGATATACATGTAAATGGTGTTTTCTAGTTAATATCTTGAATTCTTAATAAATTTATTTTTCTTTTGATTGAAACTTTGAAAGTCAAGCCTATCATCTTTTTGTAGTTCTTAAATATCGTCCAGATCATTAATAAAGCTGTAGCAGTATAGCCACGGTGTTTTACTTTTTACCTATGCAGGTTACAAATTACAATTAGGATGGTAGAAATAGTTGTTACAAATAGGCCAAGGAGTCGGAGTCGGAGTCGGAGTCGAAGTCGGAGTCGGAAGCATAAAAATTTGAGGAGTCGGAGTCGAAGGTTTTGTCTTCGACTCCACAGCCCTGCTCCAAACTCTCCCTATAGCCACACCTTCGCCACCATTTCATTACCTAACCTAACCTAACCCCAGCTGAGTTAGTTAAGCCAATGATCTATGCGGCATGACTACTACTACTACTGCTACTATCAGGGTTCCACTCGTCACTACTGCTGACATAAACAATCATTGCTGCTGACGCTCTGCTGATAAGGACACTCTTACCTGCTGCCCTGCTGACTAACACACACACACACAGTCACCACAAGTACACAACCTCTTAACCAACTGTACACAATAATGTCAACAGTCAAGCGAGCGTCTGCAGTTGCCCCACCGTAATTTTTTGGGTCAACAATCAATGGAACATCTGTAGTTTCTGACTGGGGGGGAACTCTTTTTATTTTATAGATTTTAATTTGAACTGAATACACAACACATAATACATTTTCCCGCCCCAAACTATGAATGTCAACAATATATCGAGAATATGTAAGTTCCCTGACAATAGTTTTTAGTGTAAACAATCAAACGAGCATCTGCCATTTCCCACCAAAACTCTTATGTCAACAGTAAACTGAGCAGCTGGTGTAAAAATTTGATGCGAGTGAAATTAATACTTCCCTTGATTCTCTTTGTGTACCGGAGAATGTAATAATAATAATAATAATAATATTGTTCATGAGTAATGTATATTTATGACCACGAACTGTTGTTTCTCAATTGACATTAACGAACACATGAAAGCAATACGGGACTAAAATAAATAAAAAAAATTCCATTGTTGAGACTGGAAATGGTTTTATGCGGGTATATAGATACACAAAAGAACTGGTGTCATTTTGGCGCCGTTATTCATGATTGCACAAGGCAGAGCGACGATTAAATTCCATTCTTTTGCATCCCTAAACGATTCTGGTGGGGGGTGAGGGAGGGACAGGGGGAGAGAGAGGAGGGTAGAGAGGGGGAGAGCCGCCTTCCGATCTTCATTGGATTAATTTTACGCACGAATGATATTACGTAACTGCGTATCAGGAGAGTTTATACATAAATTAATTCATATTCTTGTTTGAGTGAGGTATACATATGTATGAGTCTGTTATATGCAGGTTAATTATATTACCGAGTTCGTGTTAGTATTAGTGGCTGATAATGGTGTGTGTGTGTGTGTGTGTGTGTGTGTGACAAGACATCTCAACACCCACGTGAAAACACCACAGCCGGGGTCAAGAGGTCAAGATGGGAGAATCAAAGGTCAAGAGAGGTCAGTGGTGAAGTGTGAACCAACACTTGACCTTTACGTGTTATGAGAGTGTCAGCAAGTGTCTCCTGACGACTTGTTGTGTCAGCTGACTCCAAAAACATTGTTGTGTCAGCAAACAAAACTGTAAGAGGTCAGGTCATATAAGGTCAAAGGTACTTAAAACGGTGAGGATAGGTTAACGATTTTTAAAATGCTTGACCAGCCACCCGGAAGTGACCGTTTCTCTCTCTTTTAATAGGTCATGTGGTTCTGTCTGTCTGTCTGTCTGTCATTAACTACTTGAAATTCCTCTGAGCTTTGACCTTGACCTATGACCCCGGATTTAGGGAATAAATTTCGTGGTTTCTCAAGTGGTAAGATTTTCACCCACCTGGCAAGATGAAGATGACCCTGAGGCTAGGTCAGGGTAGGTCAGGGAGTGTCAGGGTAGGTCAGGGTAGGTCAGGGTGGGTCAGGGTGGTGGTGGTGGTGGTGGTGGTGGTGGTGGGGTTGGTATGTTGTTACGGGTCACAGAAGACGACTAGCTCAGGGGTGGGGTAGGGGGAGGGGGAGGGTGAAGGGGGTGGGGTGAAGGTGGGGAAAAGGGGAACTAAGAGAGTAGGTAGGGGAAAGAGGAAGAAGTGATGGGAGTAAGAGGAAGTGGGATGGAAGAGAGGGGTGGGATGGAAGAGAGAGGGGTGGGATGGAAGAGAGAGGGGTGGGATGGAAGAGAGGGGGTGGGATGGAAGAGAGGGGGTGGGATGGGATGGAAGAGGTGTGGAATGGAAGAGGATCCTGGGGACGGGAGAAACAGAAAAGGTGGGAGAGAAGAGTATGGGAGAGGTATAGGAAGAGAGGAATGATAAGGAAGAAGCGTAAAGGAGGTAGGGAAAGAGAGGAGAGGGGGTGCTGACAAAATGAAGGGAGGGAAAAGAGGTTAAAAAGACAGAGACGAATTTGTACATGGGAGGGAAAGGAGGAGGAGGGAGGTTTAAGGAGGAGGTTAAGGTAGAGGAGGAAGGAGGGAGGAAGGAGGAGGAGGAAGCGAGTTGTGGTGGACAAGGAGGTAGAGGTAAATAGGTAGGGAAGGAAGGAGGGAGGGGTTTATGGGGGGATGGGGGAGGGATGGGGGCGAGGGGTGGGGGAGGGAAGATGGCGTCAGGATAACACTAGTGGTCAAAACACGGGATTAGTGAGTTTGTATATGGCCTAACACGGCTACTTGTTACCTCTCTCTCTCTCTTTTCTCTCTCTCTCTCTCTCTCTCCTCTTTGTCTTTCTCTCCTTCCTTTACGTTCTCCAAACACAGAGAGAGAGAGAGAGTGACCAGGTGTATACAGTCGTTACCTGTCCATACCAACCATTAAATAGGGACAGACAGACAGAGCAGACTAGCCCAGGTGTGCACATGGGGGTCACTCTCAAAGGTCAATCCCTATGATTTTGACCTCTGACCTTTGACCTCTGATTAAGATTAAGTGATTTTGTTGTTTTACGGGCTAACAACTCTTTCCACCCCCCTTCCTCCCCTCTCACCCTCTTCCTCCCTCTCACTCTCCCTCTCACCTTCCTCCCTCTCCCCTTCCTCCCCTCTCACCCCTTCTCCCCCTCTCACCTCCCTTCCTCCCCTCTCACCCCCTTCCCTCTCACCCCCTTCCTCCCCCTCTCACCCCTTCCTCCCCCTCTCACCCATCTTCTCCCTCTCACCCTTCTTCTCCCCCTTCCTCCCTCTCCCTTCCTCCTCTCACCTTCCCCCCTCCCACCGACCAGCTGTTCACCGCGGTCGTTTAATCTATTTTATACTGCCTAAAATCTTGGTCTTCCTTAATGACCTTGACCTTTAACTACCTGTGACCTCTGACCTCTCGATCGGATGCTTGTCGTCGGGTCAGCTTCTCCACTACTTGTTAAATTTCATACGTGTTGGTGAACCTATTTGGGGTGATTCTCTCTCTCTCGACATACAGAGAGAGAGAGAGAGAGAGAGTCACGACAACAACCACCACCACCACCAGTATTGACTTTCCTCAACGATACTAAAAAAATTGGTAAACTTTGGCAAAAAAGCGTGAAATTTTATGTGTTTGATTACTGAAGTTGATCAATCAGGCGTGAGGAAGGAGGAGAAGGTGAGGGAAGGAGGGAGAGGGAAGGAGGGTGAGGGAAGGAGGTGAGAAAGAGAAGGTGAGAAGGAGGGGGAGGAAGGAGGGAGGGAGGAGAGGTGAGGGAAGGAGGGGTGAAGGTGAGAGAAGGAGGGTGAGAGGTAGAGGAAGGAGGGGTGAGAGGTGAGGAGAGGGGTGAGAGAGGAGGGGAGAAGGGGTGAGGAGGAGAGGTGAGGGAAGGAGGGTGAGGTGAGAAGGGTGAAGGTAGAGGGTGAAGGGAAGGAGGGTGAGAGGTGAGGGAAGGAGGAGAGGTGAGGAAGGAGGGTGAGGGAAGGAGGAAGGAGGGGTGAGAAGGAGAAGGAGGGTAGGGAAAGGAGGGTGAGGGAAGGAGGGAAGGAGGGTGAGGGAAGGAGGAAGAGGTAGAGGAGGGTGAGGGAAGGGAGGAAGGAGGGGTGAGGAAGGAGGAGAGGTGAGGGAAGGAGGGTGAGGGAAGGGGAGGAAGGGAGGGGTGAGGGAAGGAGGGGTGAAAGGGAAGGAGGGAGGTGAGGGAGGGAGAGGTGGGGAAGGAGGAGAGGGAGGAGGTGAGAGAAGGGAGGGAGAGGTGAGGGAAGGAGGGAGAGGAGAGAGGTGAGGGAAGGAGAGGTGAGGGGAGTGAGGGAAGGAGGGGAAGGAGGGGAGTGAGGGGAAGGAGGGTGAGGAGAAGGAGAGGGAGAGGGAGGTGAGGGGAAGGAGGGGTGAGGGAAGGAGGGAGAGGTGAGGAGGAGGAGTGAGGGAAGAGGAGAGGTGAGGGAAGGAGGGAGTCAACATCAATCAACCAATCACGTAATAAGAGAAAAAGTAGTCCAGTGAAGGAGGAGTGTGTGTGTGTGTGTGTGTGTGTGTGTGTGTGTGTCTAAATGTATCTGTGTGTATATTTCACTACCTGAAGCAACGCACACACCACCTCCCTCTCCTCTCTCCCTCCCCCTCCCCAGGGATAAACTCCCCCTTTCCTCATATCCAGACTATAATTACCTCCTCCCTTCCTCCTCCCTTTCTTGCACCCCCACCTCCCTCTTTCCCCTCCTCCTCCTCCCTTTCTTGCACTCCCACCCTCCCTCTTCTCCTTCCCTCTCCTCTCCCCTTTCTACCCCCACCTCCCTCTCCTCCACCCCCACCTCTCTTCTTCTCCCTGCCACCGTCTTAAACACATATTCCTCCCTCGTGTTGTTGTGTTTCTCTGTAATTATTCTTCCCGCTCGTTATTATTATTTCACCTTCTTCCTTTGTCTTATTCCGCCTTTGTTGTGTCACCTCCCACTCACCTCCCCACTCCTACCCTCCCCTCTCACCACCCCTCCCTCCCTACCTCCCCTCTCACCACCACCACAATCATCACTACCACAACTACTACCAAAATAATTGTATCAAACCAGCGATGGGGAGAAGGGTGATGAGGTTGGGGAGGAAGAAAGGGAGAGAGAGGAAGGAGGGGAGAGAAGAGGGAAGGAAGAGGAAGGAGGAAGAGGGAAAGGAGAGAAGGCAAACAAGCAAGCAATAGCCTTACATCAGCTGTTAATTACTTAACCACTATTATTACGCTCCCCAAAGGACCTCTAATTACCCCTTTAAAGGATCTCTCACGGGGTCCTCCACCAGCGCCATAATCCCTGCTCGTACTTCAGGAAACAGACCCACAATGATCCTTCAGTTAGTGGCGCAACGGGACTACTTTATTCATCCTAGTGAAAAAAAAAACTTTGTTCGTCCTAGGGAATAAATACTTCGTTCGTCCTAGGGAAAAAAAATACAGTATTCATCCTAGGAATAAAATTATTCTCTTTTTTTTTCCTAGGATGAGAAAATTGCTTTGTTTTGTTTTTTCACCAGGATGAATAAATGTGGGTTTAAGGCTTTAACTGGTAAGTGGATGGATGGATGGATGGATGGATGGATGGATGGATGGATGGATGGATGGATGGATGGATGGATGGATGGATGAGTAACTGAACAGATAGCAAAATAAAGTGCACACACACACACACACAGGTGCAGACAGACAGACGTACACGTGTATAACCAGGCCACTTAACATACATGACTACACAGTTTCCAATTAACGTTATTTTGTGAGACTTGTTGGTGATGTTACCTGAAGCTGTAGTAATTGGCTTAGAGGAGGAGGAGGAGGAGGAGAGGAGGAGGAGGAGGAGGAGGAAGGGAAGGAAGGAGGAGGAGGAGGAGGAGGAGGAGGGAGGAGGAGGTAGGTAGGTAGGAGGAGGAGGAGGAGTAGGAGGAGGAGGGAGGGAGGAGGAGGAGGAGGAGGAAGGTAGGTAGGTAGGAGGAGGAGGAGGGGAGGAGGGAGGAGGAGGAGGAGGAGGGAGGAGGAGGAGGAGGAAGGTAGGAGGAGGAGGAGGAGGAGGAAGAGGAGGAGGAGGTAGGAGGAGGAGGAGGAGAGGGAGGAGGAAGGAGGAGGAGGAGGAGGGAGGAGGAGGAGGAGGAGGAGGAGGAGGAGGAGGAGGAGGAGGAAGGTAGGTAGGTAGGAGGAGGAGGAGGAGGAGGGAGGAGGAGGAGGAGGAGGAGGAAGGTAGGTAGGTAGGAGGAGGAGGAGGAGGGTAGGAGGAGGAGGCGGAGGAGGAGGAGGGGGAGGAAGGTAGGAGGAGGAGGAGGAGGAGGAAGAGGAGGAGGAGGGGTAGGAGGAGGAGGAGGAGGAGGAGGAGGAGGAGGAGGAGGAGGAGGAGGAGGTAGGAGGAGGAGGAGGAGGAGGAGGAGGAGGAGGAGGAGGAGAGGTGGTTAAGACAAGTAGTAGTAGTAGTAGTAGTCATATAACAACACTATCTACTTATACACCCAACCAGATCATTATAAAGTATAGCAATGGAACACAACTCAACACCTGACCTCCATCAGCTAATTTACCTGTACACGGAGCACTGGTTAATAAAAAAAAAAACACCTGAACCTTCACCACCCACCACTACAACACAACCCGTCTCTATCTCTCTCTCTCTCTCTCTCTATCTCTCTATCTCTGTCTCTCATCTCTCTCACTGCAATGTACAAGAGCTTCACCGTGTAACTATTAGCATATTTCACTGCACACACACACACACACACACACACACACACACACACACACACACACACACACACACACACACACACACACCGTCTGGATACATTAGTGGTTTGTGATGGAGGAATAATCTTAATAATCTCTTAACCAGTAGTATTGTAAGTTGTCTGGAGTCCCTTAGTTCTTCTTCTTCTTCTTTTCTTCTTCTTCTTCCTTCTTCTTCTTCTTCTTCTTCTTCTTTTCTTCTTCTTCTTCTTCTTCTTCTTCTTCTTCTTCTTCTTCTTCTTCTTCTTCTTCTTCTTCTTCTTCTTCTTCTTCTTCTTTCTCCTCCTCCTCCTCCTCCTCCTCCTCCTCCTTCTTCTTCTGTATCGAATTTCTTGTTTGTTTTGCCTCTCTCTTATCGTATGAAGGAGATGAAGACGGAAGAGGAGAGGGAGGAGGAGAGGAGGGGGAGGAGAGGAGCAAGAAGAAGAAGAAGAAGAATCACACACTAAGTGGAAGATAACAATTACTGAGGCAATTTTCTGATGGTCATAATCATTACTATTTTCTTTTCAATTACAGCAACGAAGAGGTGACGGAGAGAGAGAGAGAGAGAGAGAGAGAGAGAGAGAGAGAGAGAGAGAGAGAGAGAGAGAGAGAGAGAGAGAGAGAGAGAGAGAGAGAGAGAGAGAGAGAGAGAAGTGTGTGTGTGTGTATGTGTTAAGAATCGTAACAACCATCCACCACTATCACCATCATTACTACAATCGTCACTGTCATCACTATAACCACCATCATCACAAACACTAAGATAACCACAATCACCACTATCACAATCAGTACAACAACCACCACCACTACTAACTGTACTCCTACTACCACCACTACAATCACCACCACTACTACTTGTCTCTACCACCACTACCACAATCACCACCACTACTAACTGTACTCCTACTACCACCACTACCACAATCACCACTACCACAATCACCACCAATCTCTAAGTGCCTTATGTCATTAATGTAACCCTGTCTTAATGTACATTCTTAGTTCGCTATTTAGAGGAGCGATCTTTATCCAACTTAGTTACTCGTTTGACTCCAAGTTTTCATTCAACTGGTTAATTCCTTTTATTTTGATGCGTCTTTAATGTCTAGTTATTTATAGATGTTTATTTTTAATTTTTTAGTGTTGTTGTAAATTATTGTTGTTGTTTTTGTCTGTTTTTTGTTGCTTTATTTTATATGTTTATTTGTTGTTGTTGTTTCGGGTTTTATTTTTAACATAGTGATGATGTTGAGGTGGTGGTGGCACTTTCCGAACAATACCCACTCAATGATTCTCTAATATAGTCTCAGGGGAGTCACACACACACACACACACACACACACACACACACACACACACACACACACACATTCCCTTGGCCGTCTACACTTCTCACTTCTAAATGTCAACACGATAAGGTAGTTGACCAGGTTTGTTTCTCATTACAACACCACACTCCAACTTTCCTTCCTCACTACATCTGAGTGTCAAAACAAACTCCAGTTCACACTCCCTGCCAGTCTGCCGCGGGTCATAATTAGAAACATCTCATATTACACTATTAAGTTAC
>NW_024747310.1:42500-47500 GCF_018991925.1 Homarus americanus
CCGATCCTACTATAGCACTCGGTAGCCTATATTCCACATATCCACAACTCTATTACCAAACCAGTGCTTGCCTATATCCTTTCTGAATCGGAATTTATCTAATTTAAAGCCATTTGTTCTAGTTATTTCGTTATTACTGAGCTTGAGAACATCTTCCATTTTACCCTTGTTAATCCCACTTACCCACTTGTCACTCATCATATCTCCCTAACTCTACGCCTCTCTAATGAATTAAGCCCTAAGCTTTCAGTCTTTATTCATATGGAAGGTTTCTAATATTATGGATCATTTTGTCATTCTTCTTTGTACTCTCTCCAAAGAATCTATGCATTCTATAATATAGAAAGGTGGTGGTGGTAGTGGTGGTGGTGGTGGTGGTGGTGGTGGTAGTGGTGGTGGTGGTGGTAGTGGTGGTGGTAGTGGTGGTGGTAGTGGTGGGTGGTGGTGGTGGTAGTGGTGGTGGTAGTGAGGTGGTGGTGGTGGTGGTGGTGGTGGTGGTGGTAGTGGTGGTGGTAGTAGTGGTGGTGGTGAGTGGTGGTGGTGTAGTGATGGTGGTGGTGGTGGTGGTGGTGGCAGTGGTAGTGGTGGTGGTGGTGGTGGTGGTGTGGTGGTGGTGGTGGTGTGGTGGTGGTGGTGGTGGTGGTGGTGTGTGGTGGTGGTGGTGGTGGTAGTGAGTGGTGGTGGTGGTGGTGGTGGTGGTGGTGGTGGTAGTGGTGGTGTGATGGTGGTGGTGAGTGGTGGGGGTGGTGAGTGGTAGTGGTGGTGATGGTGGGTGGCGGTGGTGGTGGTGGTGGTAGTGGTGGTGGTGGTGGTGGTGGTGGTGGTAGTGGTGGTGTGATGGTGGTGGTGGTGGTGGTGGTAGTAGTGATGGTGGTAGTGGTGGTGGTAGTAGTGATGGGTGGTAGTGGTGGTGGTAGTAGTGATGGTGTGGTGGTGGTGGTGGTGGTGGCAGTGGTGGTGGTGAGTGGTGGTGGTGGTGGTGGTGGTGACAGTGGTGGTGGTGATGGGTGGTGAGTGGTGGTGGTAGTAGTGATGGTGGTAGTGGTGGTGAGTCAGTCGCCGTGTTGGTGAGCAGATGGCGGAGATAAATGTCGGCAAGGTCTTTAAGTGTAGTGGTGATAGTGGTAGTAGTGGTGATGGTGGTAGTAGTGGTGGTTGTGGTAGTCCTAGTAGTGGTGATGGTGGTAATAGTGGTGGTTGTGGTAGTCCTAGTAGTGGTAATGGTGGTAGTTGTGGTGATGGTGGTAGTAGTGGTAGAATCACACTTACACAACCACACTTAATAATTTATTTATCGCTACTTTAAAAGAGTTACTTTACACACACACATACACAACCTCTGTTACTTGATGAGCTACTTATATAACCTCTGTTACTTATGGAGCTACTTACAGCGGTCTTGATTAGTTAGGGAGGGTGAATGAAGGCTCTCTCTCTCTCTCTCTCTCCTCTCTCTCTCTCTCTCTCCCCTCTCTCCCCCTCCCTGCCCCTCCTGCCCCTCCTCTCTCTCACACACACAATAAACGGGTAGAGATAAAACTCTGTATAAATAATAGTATTAAGTATCGCTGGCTATGAGGTCTTGGTGCTGACATGCAAATTAGGGAGCGGACTTGGTGGAGAGAGGGGGCAGGTGAGGAGGGGTGGGGTGAGGAGGGGGGAGGTGAGGTAGGGGTTGGGAGAAGGGATGGTTGTTGGGATGAGTTTAGGGGTGGTAGTTGTGGTTGGTGATGGTGGTGTAGGGAGGGGTCAGGTCAGGTCAGAGAGAGAGAGAGAGAGAGAGAACGCAAAATAAAACAAAATGACCCATTAAATTAGTGGAAGAAGGCGCGCACACACACACACACACACACACACACACACACACACACACACACACACACACACACACACACACACACACACATGACCTCCTAACAGGTGAGCGATGTGTCATGTGCACCCAGGTCACCTAACACACCCTGTCATGAGGTATGCCAGCCAGGCACGCTATGACACAGGTGCGTCTGATATGAGGAGGGGAAGGTGACACGCTAGGGGTAAAGAGCGTGTCATGAGATGGTGTGACGTTATGACACACTAACCTCTGTCATGGGGTTGAGGGTGTCATGGTGGTGTAATACGTTGACACTAACCTCTGTCATGGGGTTGGGGTGTCATGAGATGGTGTGATACGTTATGACACACTAACCTCTGTCATGGGGTTGAGGGTGTCATGAGGTGGTGTGATACGTTATGACACACTAACCTCTGTCATGGGGTTGAGGGTGTCATGAGATGGTGTTGACACGTTATGACACACTAACTCTGTCAGGGGTTGAGGTGTGTGTGTATAACACCTCTGTCATGGGGGTGAGGGTGTCATGGTGGTGTGACACGTTATGACACACAACCTCTGTCATGGGGGTGAGGGTGTCATGAGGTGGTGTGACACGTTATGACACTAACCTCTGTCATGGGGTGAGGGTGTCATGAGGTGGTGTGACACGTTATGACACACTAACCTCTGTCATGGGGGTGAGGTGTCATGAGGTGGTGTGACACTGACACACTAACCTCTGTCATGGGGGTGAGGGTGTCATGGTGGTGTGACACGTTATGACACACTAACCTCTGTCATGGGGGTGAGGGGTGTCATGAGAGGTGGTGTGACACGTTATGACACACTCACCTCTGTCATGGGGTTGAGGGTGTCATGAGGTGGTGTGACACGTTATGACACACTAACCTCTGTCATGGGGTTGAGGGTGTCATGAGATGGTGTGACACGTTATGACACACTAACCTCTGTCATGGGGGTGAGGGTGTCATGAGGTGGTGTGACACGTTATGACACACTCACCTCTGTCATGGGGGTGAGGGTGTCATGAGGTGGTGTGATACTTGTGCACCTCATGGCTCAGTGGAGTGAGGGGGTGTTGGCTTATGGAAGGAGTAAGGGGAGTTAAAGCAGGTGTGGAGGTCAACAGGTGTGTGGGTCAGCAGGTGTGGAGGTCAGCAGGTGTGTGAGGTCAGCAGGTGTGTGGAGGTCAGCAGGTGTGGAGGTTAACAGGTGTGGAGGTCAGCAGGTGTAGGAGGTCAGCAGGTGTAGGGTCAGCAGGTGTGTGGAGGTCAGCAGGTGTGTGGAGATCAGCAGGTGTGTGATTCAACAGGTGTGGTTTGTGTGTGTCTTGGTCAGGTAGACTCAACCACATGCGTAATTCAAGGTCACACACACACACACACACACACACACACACACACACACACACACACACACACACACACACACACACACACACACACACACAACACACACACACACACAGTAGTTCTCCTCCACCAGTTCTCTCTCTCTCTCCCTCCTCCTCTCATTCAGTTCTTAGCTAATCACTCTTTTATCATCTCCTTTTCGTTATTTATTCTGTCTATATCAATCACGACGAAGCACTGAACTGTGAGAACAAGATAACAGCTGATAAGAAACAGGGAGGAGAGGGGAACAGGGAGGAGGAAGGGAGAGGAGGAGGAGGAGGAGAGGAACAGGGGTAGGAGAGAGGGAGAGGAACTTTTATGCTGTTAACAGAAAAACCAAATGATTACATGTTATCTTGTCAGGTAGATAACACACGATAACACCTGTACTGGGAAGGGGGAGGAGGGGGTGGGGAGAGGGGTGGGGAGAGAGTGGGGAGAGGGGAGAGAAGATTAACAACACGGAAACATTAGTATTAACTTGGTATAACACGGATCAACCCCGTTAAAAAAAAATAATAATAAATCCGACATTTAAAATATAACTCAAAATACATAAAAGATTAATTTAACATCAAGAGAAATATATAACATTTCTATAAAAGTTGATCAGTACGGAGGGGAATTTAACAAGGCTGTAAGTTAACATGTAAGTTTATAATGTTTTAGAAGTTAATTTTAATAAACATTTCGATTAAAAGGAAGTTTTTTTTTTTAATTATTTCGATGTTGAAGAAAATTAAGAAAAGTACCGAAATATTTTGGTATACAGGATATTGTTAAGATTAAATAGGCCCCAGTTCTAACAGGCCCCACTCAGTTCTAACAGGCCCCACTCAGTTCTAACAGGCCCACTCAGTTCTAACAGGCCCCTCCTTCTAACAGGCCCCTCAGTTCACAGGCCTCGTTCTGGCCTCGTTCAGGCCTCAGGCTCGGTTCGGCCTCGGTTCTAACAGGCCCCCTCAGTTCTAAAGGCCCCCTCAGTTCTAACAGGCTCACTCAGTTCTAACAGGCCCCATTCAGTTCTAACAGGCCCCACTCAGTTCTAACAGGCCCCATTCAGTTCTAACAGGCCCCACTCAGTTCTAACAGGCCCCACCTATCTTCACAGGACCCTGGCCAGTTAGGAACTTACTACCATCAACAATCACAATCAATAACAACAACCATCACAACCACCATAGTACAACCACACAAAAACAACAACAACCACCAACACCTACAACCACAATCAACTACCATCAACAACAACTACAATAACCACGAACAAACACCATCATTCCCCAACAACAACAACTATCTACAACAACCACCACCAACCACCACTACTACCACCATCAACCACCACTAACTACCACCACCATCATCTCCTCCTCCTCCTGTATCTCACCACATGGTCATATTTCATTCCGTCCAGAGACAGAGGATCCCTAGAGGGCTATGGGGGCGGGGGGTGAGGGGAGGGAGGAGGGGGTGAGGGGAGGTGGTGAGGAGAGGAGAGGTAAGGGAGGGTGAGGGGGTAGGAAAGGGTTGGACCACGTGGTACACAAGCACAGTGAGGAAGGAAGCAGTGAACAGAGTGGATGATTGATTGGTTGGTTAACTATGAGACAGACTGACAGCTAAATGATAAATCAGTTAACAACAACAAGGTTAAACAGCTGTAAATCCCTCGTCCATTTTAAAGTACAGAAGATCATCATAATCCGTCCTTGATATACGTCCGTAGATTACACGGACCTTGGGGAGGAGTGGGGAGGGTGTGT
>NW_024747310.1:52500-82500 GCF_018991925.1 Homarus americanus
TGTCATTAACGAGACCATTATCTGTTGTGTACACATTGTTTGAGACTCCTTGTTTGTACAGGTTGTTTACAGCGGCCCTTGATGTTTGTGTTTACAGAGAGGTGTGTAATAACTCATAAGACAAAAAAATTGAGTTACATTCGGTCGATATCTTCTTCCTCCTCCTTCCCCTCTTCCTCCTTCTCAACCACTTCTTCTTCCTCCTCCTCCTTCCCCTCTTCCTCCTTCTCAACCACTTCTTCCTTCTCCTCCTCCTTTCCTCCTCCACTCTTTTCTTCTTATCTTCCTCCTCCTCCTCCTCCTCCTCCTCTTCCCTCCCCTCTTCCACACACAAGTAAAATAAAATAAAATCCCAAATAAAAAATAAAAATAAATAAAATAAATAAAATGACAAATAAAATCACAAATAAAATAAAATAAAATCCCAAATACATACATACATACATACACACACACACACACACACACACACACACTGGTAATTAGTGAAGGGGGAAATCATTCTTAACACGCAATTAAAAACAGAGATTCATCTAATTATTTTCCCCCCGAGCAAAACAAGACTCAAAACACCTCTATTAACCTTTAGTCATAGAGGTGAAAATCCCATCTCCTTCGTCTTGTGTTGTTATTGGGGAAGGGGTGAGAGGGGGAGGTGAGGAGGAGTGAGGAAGAGGAGGTGAGGAAAAAGTGAGGGGGGAAGAGATGCGGGAGGAGGGGGAGGGAGGAATTCAATCTGGTATATACATATTAAGGGCCTCAATAAACACCATATCAATAGTAAAATTAATCCTATGGTTGGTTGATGATGACAAGGTAGGAGTTGTTAGTGGCCTCAGGTGTGACGTGGGGAACAGGTGACTATAAAGGTGTATCATGTTAATAAAGAGTTAAAGTCATTATTATTATTACTATATTATTATTATTATTATTATTATTATTATTATTATTATTTTTATTATTATTATTATTATTATTATTATTATTATTATTATTATTGTTATTATTATTATTATTATTATTATTATTATTATTGTCATTTTTATTATTATTATTGTTATTGTTATTATTATTCAAAGGTGTTTTCATTCCGTATAATATTAATATTCTAGTTACTACAGGTAAGTTAATGAGAGAGGCTGTGTTAGGTGGATTAATTAGCTCTGATGGGGAGAAGATAAATTAATAGAGTCAAGAAATGTATCAACAGATAGTACTAATTATATAGAAATTAACAGAATACATAAATTAAATGGACAGATTAAATAGATAGACAGGTTAAATAGACAGATTAAATAGACAGATTAAATAGACAGATTAAATAGACAGATTAAATAGACAGATTAAATAGATAGATTAAATAGATAGACAGGTTAAATAGACAGATTAAATAGACAGATTAAATAGACAGATTAAATAGACAGATTAAATAGACAGATTAAATAGATAGACAGGTTAAATAGGTAGATATATTAATTAGACAGGTAAATTACTTATTAGAATGTACACCAGGTGAGGTTCCCGGCCTCGCCCAGGTGGAGAGACAGGAGATAGTGACCAACCAGCCCCTGGAGGTCACCCGCACCTCCCTACCAAATATTAGGGTTCTATTGTGAAAACTGGAATTGCATAACGGACGGACCTTGGACAGGCAGACAGACGAACACACACACACACACACACACACACACACACACACAGATTGATAAACCAAGCAAAATAAATCTAAAAAAAAGCAAGATTTATTACAAAAAAAAGATTAATCACATACATAAACAAACACACAGACAAGAACACAGGCCTCCCCCTCCCTCCCCTCATCCCCTCCCTCCCCCCAGGTGAATATTAATAGACATTATAGCTTCAAATAAACTGACAATTTCGGCAGTTTAATTACATATTAAGAAACCTCCAAAGCTCTATAATTACATGTATCCTTTGAGATACATAGCCCAGTCGGTGGTACCGTAATAACAGAGAGAGAGAGAGGTGTAACAGTAAAGATGGTGGTTGTAATTACTGGTAGACATGCAATAGTGGTGGGGAATGAGTGGTAGTGGTGGTTGGTGATGGTGATTAGAGTGGAGATTGGTGGTGATTGGTGGTGATGGTGGCAGTGGTGTTGACCTGAAGGTGGCGATAGCAGGCGGCCCGTTTAGACTTGTTATTAATTATGACATAACGAAAACAGCCTGACTAACTGCATTGGGCTTTACCCAGGTATATTCAGCAGGGGGATCATTAGTGCTCACCTGGGTAGCTAACAGGTAGGAGGGGGGTGATGGTGGGGGGAGAGGGGGTGATGGTGGGGGAGAGGAGGGTGATGGTGGGGAGAGGAGGGGTGATGGTGGGATGGTGGGGGTGATGAAAATCAAGGGAATTTCGTGGCAGGTGCAGGAAAGAAGGGAGTGAGGTGGAAGGCGTTGGGAAGTGAGAGGAAAGAAGTCATTAACTGACAGGTAAGGGGGGGAGGAAAGGGGAAGGATAATTTGTTTCTCCGAATAAATGATAATAATTTTATTCTCGTGTGTGTGTGTGTGTGTGTGTGTGTGTGTGTGTGTATCAGTGTGAGTGTGTGTGTCTAGCATTAAAATATTAAATAAATCAACTATTTTTTTACAATGGTCATTTCTCTATGTATTAACGTCCAATAAATCACCTACGTTATTTTACCTGAGGTGATATAAATAACTTTTATTTCTTTTATATCAAAAACAACAAACACATTGCTAGCGTGTTGTGTAATTGGCGTAAACAGATGAAGTGTTTCCATAGGTACTAATTCTGTACTTGTAACACACACACACACACACACACACACACACTGAATAATAATAATAATAATAATAATAATAATAATAATAATAATACCACCACCATAAACAATAATATTAACTACTCACATTGTAAGGTCAGGTCAGGTCAGGTCAGGTCAGGTCAGGTCAGGTCAGGTCCCCCAACAGGAGCCTTTGATGTCCTTTGTCAGTATTACACCTGATATTACCTGATGATCTTAGGTTAATTAATATTTTTATGTCTCGTCATATTTTTGGTGGGGGAGGAGGAGAGGGGGTAGGAGGGGAAAGCAGGAAGAAGAGGAGGCAGGAAGAAGAAGAGGAGGAGAGGGAGAGGAAGGAGGACATAGGAAAAAATACGTAATGATGAAATTTCACTAAAATGTCTTCCATCTTCATATTGTTTCATTTCACAGTATATTTTCTCTTTATTCTTCGTTCACTTTAGACCAGAGATAGTGTGTGTGTGTGTGTGTGTGTGTGTGTGTGTGTGTGTGTGTGTGTGTGTGTGTGTGTGTGTGTGTGTGTGTGTTTCTCTCGTTCAGGTGTAGGTTTTCCAATTTTTTTTCTCTTTTTTAGTAAATATTTTCCGGGTTGAGAGAGACAGAGACAGAGAGAGAAATCTCTTCGCCAGGTAGGTTAAAAGTCATTTTGTAGCTGTCTTGTCGCAATGTGTCTGTCATTACGAGCATGTCATCTGTCTATCTGTCATGTTTGTCTGTCTACAAGAATCATGTCTTATGTCTGTATCTGTCAATTAAGAGCATGTCGTGTGTCTGTCATGTAACACCTACCCTGTCTGTCTGTCTGTCTGTCTGTCTGTCTGTCTCCTCTAGCTGAAAAACTATCCTCTTTGATATGATAAACGTTCTCATCTCCCCTACAAACTCCAAACGTTCTCACATTCACTGACCTCCAAGACGTTCTCTCTCTCTCTCTCTCTCTCCAAACGGTAAATGTTATCTGTCTCTACCTCCAAGACCTGCAAAACAGACCTCCAAAACGTTGCTTCTCCTGCCTCCAAAAGACCCCTTGCAAAACGTTAGCTCCTCTCTACCTCCCAAAAAACGTTAACCTCTCCCTACCTCAACGTTAACTTCTCCCTACCTCCAAACGTTAACCTCTCCTACACTCCAAAACGTTAACTTCTCCTCCAAAACGTGCCTCTCCTACCTCCCAAAACGTTAACCTCCCTACCTCCAAAAACATTCTTCTCCTACCTCCCAAAGCAACACTCCTACCTCCAAAACGTTAACCTCTCCTACCTCCAAAACGTTAACCTCTCCTACCTCCAAAACGTTTCTCCCTCACTCTCCAGCCTGTCACTCTAACCTCCAAATCCTCCAATCTTATCCATCAACTAAAATGACGTTCCTAATCCCTTCACAAACTCCTTCACTGGATCCAATCTTGTTATCCAATCACTTGTCTGGGCCGTGGTTCTTGTCCAATCATTTCCGTGGGGTACAGTCACTTTAGCTAATCATCTTCGAATCCTCTATGTATACCGAATCAGCTCACCCAATCTCCACTGTAGGCCGAATCAGCTGGCCGAATCACCTCCGCGGGGCCGAATCAGCTGGCCGAATCACCTCCGCGGGGCCGAATCAGCTGGCCGAATCACCTCCGCGGGGCCGAATCAGCTGGCCGAATCACCTCCGCGGGGCCGAATCAGCTGGCCGAATCACCTCCACGGGGCCGAATCATCTTCCCAATCCACCACTCAGCTCACGGGCCGAAGTAATTACCCAATACAGTAGAGTAAGTTAAGATGAGCTGTTGGCTAATTTCTTCCTCCTCCTTCTTCTTCCCTCTTCCTTCTTCTTTCTCCTCTTCCCCTCCTTCTTCTTCCTTCTTCTTCCCTCTTCCTTCTTCTTCCCCCTTCCTTCTTCTTCCTCCTTCTATCTTCTTCATTCTTCTTTATTCTTCCTCTATCCTTCCTTTCTCCTCTCCTTCCTTCCCTTGCTCTTTCTTTCTTCCTCCTGATTCCAACTAACCCTATCCTTCTTTTTCTCCCTCTCTCTCCCTCTCTCTCCTCCCTTCTCCCTCTCTCTCCCTCTCTCTCCCTCACACCTTCCTCCCTCTCTCTCCCTCTCTCTCCCTCTCCTCCCTTCTCCCTCTCCTCCTCACGGCGGCTGGTTGGGATAATAGACGATCATGGCTTAACCCCCAGAGAGCTACATGGTCGAACCTCCCCTGACAGACCCCAGAGATTATCAGCCTTAAGGGGAACGAGTGACTGGGGGTCCTTAGGTTCGCTCACGGACCCCAGGGGGACCACATAACCCCTCCGAGACAGAAGGGCTTAAGAGACAAACACTCGAAAGGTTTAAACCACAAGAAAAATGGTTAGTTTACCTGAGAGGGGGGGTAGGGGTGAAGAGAGAGGGGATAGAGAGGGGATGGTGAGAGGGGGATGGTGAGAGGGACACTACAGCTGGATAGGGACACGGAAATAGTATCCATATATCCGGTTCTAAGTCCGTCATGCGTCAGTCCCTTCGTATGTCCGTCCGTTTATTGTGAGTCCATCCGTTTACTGAGTCCATCCGTTTACTGAGTCCGTCCGTTTATTGTGAGTCCGTGCAATACTTATAACAAACACAAGTGGACTTCGTAACCTGTAACAATTATACTGTAACCTGTAACATTTATACTGTAACCTGTAACATTTATACTGTAACCTGTAACATTTATACTGTAACCTGTAACATTTATACTGTAACCTGTAACATTTATACTGTAACCTGTAACATTTATACTGTAACCTGTAACATTTATACTGTAACCTGTAACATTTATACTGTAACCTGTAACAATTATACTGTAACCTGTAACATTTATACTGTAACCTGTAACATTTATACTGTAACCTGTAACATTTATACTGTAACCTGTAACATTTATACTGTAACCTGTAACATTTATACTGTAACCTGTAACATTTATACTGTAACCTGTAACATTTATACTGTAACCTGTAACATTTATACTGTAACCTGTAATATTTATACTGTAACCTGTAACATTTATACTGTAACCTGTAACATTTATACTGTAACCTGTAACATTTATACTGTAACCTGTAACATTTATACTGTAACCTGTAACATTTATACTGTAACCTGTAACATTTATACTGTAACCTGTAACAATTATACTGTAACCTGTAACATTTATACTGTAACCTGTAACATTTATACTGTAACCTGTAACATTTATACTGTAACCTGTAACATTTATACTGTAACCTGTAACATTTATACTGTAACCTCGCTGGCCTGTTCATGTAACGTCGGCCACTCAAGCTAACCCCAGGATTAGTGGGAACTGATCTGTAATCCAAGTGAGACGATTATTACCCAAGCTGTTGCCTCATCCCGACACATCCTGAAGTGTAGACGGGAAGACTGGTTAGGTTAGGTTAGTTTAGGTTAGGTTAGGTTAGGTTAGGTTAGGTTAGGTTAGCATGATTAATTTAAATACACAAGCTTGTAACTATTGTGTGTGTGTGTGAGTGTGTGTGCTTTAATCTCTCTCTCTCTCTCTCTCTCTCTCTCTCTCTCTCTCTCTCTCTCTCTCCCTCCCTCCCACCTCCCTCTCTCCTCCTCCCCTCTCTCCCTCTCTCCCTCATTAAAGACGATGATGAAGGCAAGGGGAAAAAACAATCTTCACAAACACACGCACAAAAAAAATATTCTTTTGAAGACGCAAAATATATCCAAGACGGCGGAAGGAAGACAGGAGGAAGGAGGAGAGGAGGAGGAGGAGAGGAAGAGGAGAGGAGGAGGAGGAGGAGAGGAGGAGGAGAAGTGGGAAGAAGAGAAAAACACACAATTTAATAACTCATTAAGTTTCTTCATAATGCTAAAAAAAAAGGTTAAGTTCCTCTCTCTCTCTCTCTCTCTCTCTCTCTCTCTCTCTCTCTCTCTCTCTCTCCCCTCTCTCTCTCTCTCTCAAGGTTCGTAAGTAAAAAAAAAAATCACATAAGAGGAGTTACAAATAACATTATTTATCCAGCTCCTCGAAAAGAACGTTATTTTATCCGGCACCTCACTCGAAGAACGTTATTTATCCGGCTCACTCGAAAGAACGTTATTTATCCGGCTCACTCGAAAGAACGTTATTTATCCGGCTCACTCGAAAGAACGTTATTTATCCGGCTCACTCGAAAGAACGTTATTTATCCGGCTCACTCGAAAGAACGTTATTTATCCGGCTCACTCGAAAGAACGTTATTTATCCGGCTCACTCGAAAGAACGTTAGTTATCCGGCTCATTGAAACCAAAATCTGACAACCCAAATGGCGTCTAAACTGCTCTGAAACTCGACCGCCCCCCCAAAAAAAATCTGTAAAAAAAATCAGGCCTCCAGATTTTAATGAACTGAAATCTGATTTTTCACGAGAGGGAAAAAATCCTCCCATATGTCTCTTCCCTCTTCTTTGTCACTAGAGGGGGGGGAGGGGAAGGGGAGGAGGTGAGGGAGGGGGGAGGGAGGAGGAGGTGAGGAGGGGGAAGGGAGGGAAGGGAGGGGAGAAGGAGGGAAGGGGAGGAGGGGAAGAAAGAGGAGGGATGGGGAGGGGGTGAGAAGGGAGGGGGAGAGGAGGGGAGGGGAGAGAAGGAGGAGGGAGGGGATAGGACAAGGGAGTCTCTCCATGAAATGAAACAAATTACTTTTCTTTCTTCAACAGACGCAAAAACCAACAATATACCATTATGTAGGATCCGATACCTTGTTAAGAGGATCAGATTAAACAATTGAGGATCGGATGTCAAGTGAAATTAGCTATAAAGGGTTTGAACCTGTATACAACATTGACTTTATATTCCACAAACATATACCACCGTTATGTAGGATTGGGGGACACTCATAAGGGGATTAGATTAAGTTGTTGAGGTATTAAACAGGTTCAGATATCAAGGACTGTTTGATATAGAGGGTTTGATCCTGTTAAAACGGAAAACTTTGGAATTTATAACCAAAAACCGCAAGATAATCGCTCATTTAGGATTCTGAATGCTGTATAAAGGATTCGATTAAATTAGTGAGGGAATGAGTAGGATTTAACAAGAGTCGGATTTATAGAATTGGATCCTAAATAATTGTCGTATTTAGTTATTTATATCAATAGACGAAGAAAAACACATTCATCTAAGGGTTAAGTCTCTAAGAAAAGGATTAGATGAAATAAAAGAGAAATTAGTAGAATTCAACACAAAAAAAAAAAAGATTCTGATCCTAAAAAAATATAATTTAGTAATTTATTATATCGATTAAGATAAAAAAAACCAATACGATTCGAAACGCTTTAAAGGGAATCGAATCACGTGTGAGAAAATGAATAGAATCCAATACCACAAAAATAATCGATCATCCCCCAAAGTACGTCATAATCTGGTATTTATGACGAAAGAGTAAGACAAATACGACAATTTACGATTCGAAACGGTGTGAAGAGGATCGGATCAAATATACGAGGAAACAAGGAGCATTCGATTCCAGGCTGGCGGCGGTATAGAGGGTTTGATTCTGTGTCATTATCATATTTCTGGCCTTTGCCTTCTCGAGAGGAGGAGGAGGAAGGTCGTGTGGCATGATATATGGAGGTGAAGGAGAGAGAAGGAGGAGGAGGGAGAGAGAGGGGAGTTGGGGAGGAGGAAAGAGGGAGAAGGTGGGAAGAGGAAGACAGAACAGAAGGAGAGAGAAGTCGTCACCATCATAATGACCCGCCAGAGAGGTATAGCACCATCATCACCACCCGACACAGTAAACACGACCTTCCATAACACCTGAAGCTTCATCACCAGTCTGCAACAATAGATGGAGATGGACGGGGTGTGACTCTCTCTCTCTCTCTCTCTCCACCCAGCCAATGGAACAAGATAGAAGAGAGAACGAGTCAGTTAAAAAAAGAAGGTGATAGGGATGGAAGAGAACAGGGAGTCATTCAGCCAATCAGCGCCCACTTTGGCTCAATGGTGGTGTTGTTGGGTAGTTAAGGAGGTACAAAGAACCCTTAACTTACATGATACAGTGGAGGTGTCAACTGCCCTTTAAAAGACTAACTTAATATTTTTTTTTTTTATCATCTTTTCTATATCTGTATAAAGGGATGTGTGTGTGTGTGTGTGTGTGTGTGTGTGTGTGTGTGTGACGATGATGTTATATAAAGGCTCTCACCTTCTTCTTAATCAACTTCTTAACCCAATACCACAACCCCTCTTAGCTAGCAACCCCTAAACCAGGAACTCGGAGATAAGTGGATTAACACGGTGATAATGGCCCTACAGGGCCAGCACAAGTGCAATACGCAACAATATTAGATGAATACTGGTGTCCGTGTGGGGGCTCTGGGGTGCTCCGGAGGTCTGGTGGGGTCTGGAGGGTCTGGTGGGCTCTGGAGGGGTCTGGTGGGCTCTGGAGGGTCTGGTGGGCTCTCTGGAGGGGTCCTGGTGGGCTCTGTGGGGTCTGGAGGCTCTGGGGCTCTGGAGGTCTGGTGGGCTCTGGTGGGCTCTGGAGGGTCTGGAGGGCTCTGGGGTGCTCTGGAGGTCTGGTGGGCTCGGTGGGCTCTGGAGGGTCTGGAGGGCTCTGGGGTGCTCTGGAGTCTGGTGGGCTCTGGAGGGTCTGGTGGGCTCTGGAGGGTCTGGTGGGCTCTGGAGGGTCTGGTGGGCTCTGTGGGAGGTCTGGAGGGCTCTGGGGTGCTCTGGAGGGTCAAGTGGGCTCTGGAGGGTCTGGTGGAGTCTGGTGGGCTGGAGGGCTCTGGGGGCTCTGGAGGACTCTGGGAGACTCTGGAGGGCTCTGGAGGGATCTGAGGGGGGTCTGGAGAGGTCTGGAGGGCTCTGGAAGGGTCTGGAGGACCCTGGAGGACTCTGGAGGGGTCTGGGAGGGGGTGAAGTTGAACCAGTGATAAGAAACTGATCGATGCAGCTTTTTTCTAATACAACAATTTTCACAAGATATAAAACAGCAGCTGCAGTAGTTAAGTGAGAGTATGTGTAGTTAAGATGTTTCACCCTTTACAATTAATAATGTAGGTATTTGAAGGATTTGCATTTATGACCTCACTATGACCTATGACCTTACTGGGGTGAAAGGTTAATTCATGGGTCCATTGATATACCCAATAAGATCAGGTCACCCTTGATTGACCACCATTATGATGATCACACAATTACTAAGAGATTATCAGTTAATGTGTTATAATTTTAGACGAAACATAACTCACTCCTCTCCTGTCCTCTCTTCCTCTCCTCTTCCTCTCTCCTCTTCCTCTCCTCCCAGGTGACATCAACAGGTATGTCCTTCTACCAAAATCCAATTTACGAAAAAGTTTAATTCATCCACCCCCAGGTAACTTTTCTGATATGACGAGAGAGAGAGAGAGAGAGAGAGAGAGAGATAATCGTGGCTGTGACGAATGCAATTGATGTTGTAATTCCGCAGTGAATTAAAATTACATTACGAATTACATTACGAGCTGATGTAGTGAATTACCTTTCCGCTGACGATTATAAAGTGAGATTATTTGAGATTAATGGAAACGTGTGATTATATTCTGGAATCATCATTTGTATTTAGAAGTGAACAGGTGAATTGGATTTAAATTCTAATTAAGAGAGGGGGTTTACCTGCCTAAGGTGTGATAATGAACTTAAGTCTTTGTTATTTTTTAAGTATATGAGAGAGACATGAGACAGCTACATTAACACACTTCACGACAGCTAAACAAGTGTCAAGACATCCTCTGAGTCTGTCTGTCTGTCTGTCTCTCACTGTCTGTCTGTCTTGTCTGTCTGTCTGTCTCCTGTCTGTCTGTCCTCTGTCTGTCTGTCTCACTGTCTGTCTGTCTGTCTCCTGTCTCACTGTCTGTCTGTCTGTCTGTTTGTCTCACTGTCTTCTGTCTGTTTGTCTGTCTGTCTGTCTGTCTCTCTGTCTGTCTGTCTGTCTGTCTCTCTGTCTGTCTGTCTGTCTCATTGTCTGTCTTCTGTCTGTCTGTCTGTCTCTATCTGTTCTTTGTCCTGTCTGTCTGTCTGTCTGTCTGTCTCACTGTTCTGTCTGTCTTGTCTGTCTGTCTGTCTGTCTCTGTTTGTCTCTGTCTGTCTCTGTCTGTCTGTCTGTCTCACTGTCTGTCTGTCTGTCTGTCTGTCTGTCTGTTCTCTGTCTGTCTGTCTGTCTGTCTGTTTGTCTCCTGTCTGTCTGTTTGTCTGTCTCACTGTCTGTCTGCCTCTGTCTGTCTCACTGTCTGCCTGTCTCTCTGTCTCATTGTCTGTCTGTCTGTCTGTCTGTCTGTCTGTCTCACTGTCCTCTGTCTGTCTGTCTGTCTCTCTCTCTGTCTTCTGTCTCTCCTGTCTGTCTATCTCTGTCTGTCTGTCTGTCTGTCTCACTGTCTGTCTGTCTGTCTGTCTGTCTCACTGTCTGTCTGTCTGTCTGTCTGTCTCATTGTCTGTCTGTTTGTCTGTCTGTCTGTCTGTCTGTCTGTCATTGTCTGTCTGTTCTGTCTGTCTCACTGTCTGTCTTCTGTCTGTCTCACTGTCTCTGTCTGTCTGTCTGTCTCATTCTGTCTGTCTGTCTTTTCTCTGTCTCTTCTGTCTGTTTCTCTTCTGTCTGTCTGTCTGTCTCTGTCTGTCTCCTGTCTGTCTGTCTCTCCTTACACACCTCCTGGACCTTCACTTTGCAGTAATCTGAAAATTTCTTGCGGGATCATAATTATGTCCATCCCTGACCAGACTCTACACACTAACCCACAACCAACGACCCTGGCCACCTAACCCATGACCAACGCGACCCTGGCCACACCTAACCCATGACCAACAGCCCTGGCCACCTAACCCATGACCAACGCGACCCTTGCACACCTAACCCATGACCAGCACTGACCCTACACCTAACCACCATGACCACGGCCTGGCACTAACTGCAAGGCCTGGCCACACCTAACCCATGACCAACGCGACCTACCCACACCTAACCCATGACACGGACCCTACCCACTAACCCATGACCAACGCGACCCCTTGGCACAACACTCTACCCCTAACCTGACCAACACGACCCTGGCCCACACCTAACCCAGCCAACGCGACCCTGCAACTAACCCATGTGACTCACACAACCATGCTGCGACTCTACACACTAACCCATGACCAAGCCTTACCCACACTAACCCATGGCGACTCTACCCACACACCTAACCCATGACGCGACCCTATACATGACCAACGACCCTACCCACACCTAACCCATAGCATGACCAGCCAAACAACAAGCAACTAAGCACAAACACACGTAAACAGATAAAACAAACAAATTGATGCACACACACACACACACACACCAGAAACAAACACATCAACTACTACACTACATACATACATACATACATACATACATACACAATATATATCCTAAAGACTTTATTCCCTCTTGTAAGGAATAAACTCAGGGCGTAAAATATAAGTGATGAAATATTTCTTCTTGACGCTGAGAGAAATAGATACTATAAAAGGATCTTAGGAGAGCGCTGGGAGGTGAGAACTGTAAGGAGCGCTGAGGAGGCTAGGGCTGAGGCTGGAAGCTGAGAGGGCTAGAAGCGAGGTGCTAGGAGCTGAGAGGCTAGAAGCTGAGAGGGCTAGAAGCTGAGAGGCTAAACTGAGGTGGGAGCTGGGGCTGAAGCTGAGAGGGCTAGAAGCTGGGGCTGGCTGAGGTGCTAGGAGCTGAGGCTAGGAGCTGAGAGGGCTAGGATTTGAGGTGCTCGGGCTGAGGTGCTCGGGGAAGGGCTAGGAGCTGAGAGGGCTGGGGCAGAGTGCTCGGAGCTGAGGTGCTAGGGGCTGAGAGTGCTAGGAGCTGAGAGTGCTAGGGCTGAGGTGCTCAGGAGCTGGGAGGTGCTAGGAGCTGAGAGTGCTAGGAGCTGAGAGGGCTAGGAACTGAGAGGGCTGGGGCTGAGAGTGCTAGGAGCAGGTCTCTCGTGTGATAAACTACTCGTGATAATTAAACAAGTCGCTGTCACAAGTTTTTATTCCTCTTGACGAGTGAGGCTGTGAAGACTGACAGACAGGTAGAGACAGATGAGACAGACAGACAGATACAGACAGGTAGAGACAGATTGACAGACAGACAGACGAACAGAAGTGAGAGGCCAACTCAAACCTCCAGCTCATCTCTCCCTCAAAACCTCCATAAAACACAAAGACGTTCCCAAACTGGTGGTAAACAGCCCTCAGCCCTCAGCCCTCTGTCAACAACAATGGCCGGGGGAGGGGGAGGGGGAGGGTTTGGTGTGAGCTGAGATGGGAGAGGGTTGGGGGAGGAAAGAAGTGGGGAGGGAGAGAGGAAGAGGGAGGTGAGGGGGAAGAGGAGAAGGGTTAAGAAGAGAGGAAGTAGCAGGAAGTAAAGGAGGGGGAGGAGGAGGAGGCTCGAGTGTGAGCCAGGTCGACGAGGTAGAAAGGTCGAGTCTCACGCCTGAGTGATACTCCAGCGAAAGAGAGACCGAGTAATGAAGGATCTTATCTCTGTCTGTCTGTCTGTCTGTCTGTCTGTCTGTCTGTCTTTTCCCTTACAGGTCTGTCTGTCTGGCTCTCTCTCTATCCTTGACGCTTCTCTCTCTTCTCCTCTTCTTCTCTCTCTCTCTCTCTCTCTCTCTCTCTCTCTTTCTCTCTCTCTCGAATCACCTTTCTCTTTCTCTCCTCTAGGGACCCCACTCCTACCCTCTCCACCTCCGTCACCTCTCACCCTCTCCCCTCACCCTCTCACCCCTCCCCTCTCACCCCACTCTCCCCACCCCTCTCCCCCTCACCTCTACCCCACCCTCCCTCCCTCTCACCCCCTCTCCCTCACCCTCTCACCTCTCCTCACCCTCTCACCTCCGTCACCCTCTCACACTCTCCCTCCCTCTCACCCCCTCTCCCCACCTCTCACCCCTCCCTCTCACCCCTCGTACCCTCTCACCCCACTCTCCCCACCCTCTCTCAAAACTCTCCTTGTCTCCCGTCACAACAACTCACGGTGATCAGCCTCCACATCCCAGCAGATCTCTCGACCCCAAGTGATTCGAATGTTTGCCCCCATCTCGAGTCTCGTTGTTTTGATGTGTTGATTCTGTTGTCTCATTCTGCTGTTTTTGATTCAGTTGTTTGATCTGTTGTTTTGATTCTGTTGTTTTGATTCTGTTGTCTTGATTCAGTTGTCTTGATTCAGTTGTTTCGATTCAATTGTTTCGAACCCTAGACCCTAAACGACCCATACTTGTTGAAATAAAACAAACAAAAAATACTCTATTGACTCACACGTTTTGAACCACCGTTTCGGATCTGCTTCACACAGTGTCGACTTGAACTGCTTCGAACCAAAACTGTCGCCACTTTGTCTCAGTCGCCCACTTGAACCTCCCAGTGTCTGACGTCTGCTATTCTTGGCTCACTGTTTCGAACCCCCTCCTCAACTGTTTCAATGAACCAGTTGATGAAAACCTTTATGTAAACGACAAGAAAAGCAGAGAACAAAAGAGAGAGATATGATGTGAGGAGAGAGAGAGAGAGGATAGTGATAATGATGATAATAATAACAAAACAATCACAACAACAACAATCACAACAACAACAATCACAACAACAACAACAACAACAACAACAACAACAACCACCACAACAACAACAACAACAACAACATCGGGTGGCTTTTGTAAGTAAGGACTCATGAAACATCAAAGGCGAAATTAGACATCAAATTATATCTCTGTTGAGAAGGAAGGAGAAGGAATAGGAGGAGGAAGGGAGGAGAATAGGGGGAGGAGGAGGAGGAGGGTAGTAGAGGAGGAGGAGAATAGGATGAGGAGGAAGATAATAGGAGGGAGGAGGAGAGGAAGAAATGGGGAGGAGGAGGAGAAATGACCTCGTCAGGTTCATACTTTATTCTTATCTGTGTGAGGCAAAATATCAGGAGCAGAAAGTTGGCAGTGTGTGGGGGCTGTGTGTGGGGGCTGTGTGTGGGGGCTGTGTGGGGGGGCTGTGGGGGGGCTGTGGGGGGGTTGTGTGGGGTGGGGGTGGTGGGGGGTGTGGGGGGCTGTGTGGGGGGCTGGGGGAGGCTGTGGGGGGCTGTGGGGTTGTGTGTGGGGGGGGGCTGGGGAAGGGTTGTGTGGGGCTGTGTGTCGGGGGGCTGTGTGGGGGTGTGGGGGGCTGTGGTGGGGGGCTGTGTGGGGGGCTGTGTGGGGGCTGTGTGTGGGGGCTGTGTGGGGGGCTGTGTGTGGGGGCTGTGGGGAGGGCTGTGTGTGTGTGTGTATAAAATTCAGTGTCTTGACATTTAAGCACCTGAACTTAAGACACACACCTTTCAATTATCATCTCTCTCTTTTTTTCTCCATCCGTCATTCTGTTATCTCCCTCTCGGTTCCTACATTCTTTCTCGACGTTATCTTCTTATTCCTCTCCCACATTCCTCAAGTTTATTTATCCTTCTCTCTCTCTGTCTCCCCTCTTCCATTTTCCTTGTTTTCTTCTTCCCTCCCGTTTTCCCTCTCTTCTTCTCCTCTCTTCATTACCCACTTACTTTCTCCCTCCGTCCCTCTACGTTGCCCACTCACTCCCCTTCTCTCTCTCCCTCTATTCATCTTGAGCGCCCACTCACTCACACCATCTTCACCACTCAATCACTCACTCTCTTTATCCTCCCCACTCGCTCACTCAGTTTCCTTCCAATCCTTCCCTCTCTCTTCACATACTCCTCCTCTCTCTTTCCCCACCGCCCTCCTCCTTCCCCTCTCTTCCCACCACTTACCACTCCTTCCTCTCTTTCTGCCCTCCTCCTTCCCTCTCTTTCCCGCCCTCCTCCTTCCTCCTCTTTCATCACCTACCACTCTCCTCTTTCCCCACCGCCCTCCTCCTTCCCTCTCTTTCCCCACCGCCCACTCTTCCCTTCTCAACACCCACTTCACTTCCCTCTCTTCCCCACCGCCCACTCACTCTTCCTCTTCTTTCCCCACCGCCCACTCACCCTTCCCTCTTCTTCCCCACTGCCCACTCACTCCTTCCCTCTTCACCACCTACCACTCTCCCTCTTTCCACCGCCCACTCACTCCCTTCCCTCTTTTCATCGCCCACCACTCTCCTCTCTTCTCCAACACTCCACTCACCCTTCCTCTTTCTCATCGCCCACTCACCCTCCCTCTCTTTTCATCGCCCACTTTTCTCGTAACTCTGTCAAACCAATTTCTCTCCCATTTTCTGTGCCTCCCAACAAGAAAAACGGGAGCGTAATTCTTCTTTCATGGGGAGACTAAACTGGTCTTGAATTAGATGACAAATGTGGAGTATTTTTCCTCTGCCCTCGAGACCACAGTGAGTGACTCTCTCTCTTCTCTCTCTCTCTCTCTCTCTCTCTCTCTCTCTTTCCTTGATTTATTCTTATCTTCCTATTGTTATTCGTGTGTCACAGGAGATGATCTTTCCTTATTCTGTATTGCTTTGTGGGATGAGAGGAAGAGGAGAGGAAGAGAAGACGGAAGGGAGGTGGAGGGGAGAGGAGAGGTGAAGAGAGGGAAGATGTTAGGTATGGAGAGGGAATAGTGAGGGGAGGGACAATGAGGGGAGGAATTGTGTGTTAGTGTGGGAGGGGAGGGGGAGGGAGAGAGGGGGAGGGAGAGAGAGGGGAGGGAGAGAGAGGGGGGGGGAGGGGAGAGAGGGGGGAGGCATTACTGTTAATAATATACCTGTAATAAGTTCAACTCCTGCATTAACGCTGACTTGATCAACACAACACATCTCATAGCCAGACAATGGGAAGAGGCAGAGGTGGGGCAGGGGTAGGGCAGGGAGGGTGGCAGGGGTGGGCAGGGAGGGGTGGCAGGCAAGGCAGGAGCAGGTGGGCAGGGGAGGGAGGTGGGTAGGGGCAGGGGAGGGGAGGTGGCAGGCAGGGAGGAGGTGTGGCAGGGGCAGGGAGGAGGTGGGGGGGAGGAGGGGGTGTAGGGGCAGGGAGGAGTGTGTCAGGGGCAGGGAGGAGGTGGTAGGGGCAGGGAGGAGCGTGGCAGGAGGGAGAGCGTGGCGGGGTGTGGGAGGAGTGCAGGGGAAGGCAGGGAAGTGCAGGCAGGTGGCAGGGGCAAAGCAGGGGGGCAGGGTGTCAGGGCGCCAGGACAGTCTGCCTGGCTCAGGGTCCGGGTTTTATATGACGTCATAAAATTATTTTAATTGGGTGGCAAAGAGAGGTGTGGTCCCTTGGTGGCAATTGATAGGGGAGGGGAGGTGAGGGGATGGGGAGGGAGGAGGACTGGGGAGGGAGGTGAGGGACTGGAGAGGGAGAGGCTGGGAGGGGAGGTGGAGGACTGGGGAGGGAGGTGAGGACTGGGGAGGGAGGGTGGAGACTGGAGGAGGGAGGAGGACTGGGGAGGGGGAGGGCTGGGGAGGGAGGTGAGGGTTGGGAGGTGAGGTGAGGGCTGGGGAGGTGAGGCTGGGGGGAGGTGAGGGCTGGGGAGGTGAGGGCTGGGAGGGAAGGAGGGGCTGGGAGGTGGAGGACTGGGGAGGGAAGTGAGGACTGGGAGAGGAGGTGAGGACTGGGGAGGGGAGGAGGACTGGGGAGGGGAGGTGAGGACTGGGGAGGGGAGGTGAGGACTGGGGAGGTGAGGGCTGGGAGATGTGAGGTTGTGGGAGTGATAAGAGGAGAGGGGAGGTGAGGGTTGTGGAGGGGGTGAAGAGGAGATGGTGGGGTGAGAGTAGGGGAGAGGGCAGGAGGTAGGGATGAGAAAAGTGAGGAAAGGCGTAGAGAAGGGAGGGTAAGGGGGAAAGGAGGAAGAGGAGGGGAATAAAGGAGAAGAGAGGGAAGAGGAGAGGGAATGGGGGGAGAGGAATGAAACAGAAAACAGGAGAAAAATAAAAGATCCAATTTGGGTCATGTTGAATGTTTACATAACCAGTCATGTTTATTTATGAACATTTATGAAGAATGTTGACAGAAGCAAAAACATTCACCCCAGCAAACAAACGTCATTCACTCCTTTTCACTTGTCATTCATCCCGTGACAAGCAAACAAACAAACAAGCAAACAAACAGACAAACAAACAAACAGAAACAAACAAACAGAAACAAACAAACAGTGAGGAACGGGTGAATATATTAAGTAGTGATTAATAAATAAATAATAATGGATAAAATGAATGATCAGTGAAATATGAATAACGTGAGTGTATGATGGTGGTGGTGGTGGTGTGGTGGTGGTGGTGGTTGGGGGTGGTGGGGGTGGTGGTGGTGGTGGTGGTAGTGGTGGTTGGTGGTAGTGGTGGTGGTGGTGGTGGGTGGTGGTAGTGGTGTGGTAGGTGGTGGTGTAGTAGGCGGTTCTTCTTAGGTGGTCTCTCCTTCCGCCCACTCACTTTCGGATCTCTCCCATGACAAATCCCTCTCTCCTCCCCCTCTCAGGCAGTAAACAACCCCCTCCCCTTCCTGCTAGCATCTCTCATCTATCTCCCAAACTTTATTTCCCTGTCTCTTTTATGCCTCTCCATCTCTCCTCTTCTCTCTCTCTCTCTCTCTCTCTTATCTCTCTATCTTGGTCTTTGATATTACGAGACCAGGTGGAGCTCTGAGGACGTAATTACCTGTTGATACACTTTAATAGGGTGATTAGGGCCTTTATAGACAGACAGACAGAGACAGACAGACAGACAGACAGACAGACAGACAGACGACAGACAGACAGACAGACAGAGACAGACAGACAGACAGACCTCCCACATAGCCTAGGCACCAGATCCAACATAACTCTCATAGACTAGACTCCTCTCTCCTCCTCCTCCTCCAAGACCTCCCATAACCCGAGACAGGGAGGGGGAAGGAGGGGAGGAGGGGGGAGGGGAGCGGTGCTGGAATCTCAGGAACGATCATCACCTGTGAAGATGACGCTGAGAGGGTCTTACCAGGACACACACACACACACACACACACACACACACACACACACACGTACACACACACACACACACACACACACACACACACATTTATATAAAATCCTCGCTGTTCTTATGATTTCCTTTTAATATCTGTTTGCAACTCTCCAGCCATACAATAAACACACAAACACTCCATCAGACACATAACATCAACAAACTCAACCTTCCTTCTGAAACATCAACAAACATTATATTCCAAAACTAAAACCTTACCCTTCCACTAACCTAACCTAACCCAACCTAACCCAACCAACCAACCAAACCCAACCTAACCCAACCTAACCCAACCCAACCCAACCTACCCAACCTAACCCAACCCAACCCAACCCAACCCAACCTAACCTAAACTAACCCAAAATAAACAAAACTTCGCCAAAATTCATAAATACCAGAACTATAACTCTAAAAAGTATAAACTCCATAAGATCGACAAAAGCGCATCATAATCCCTTTACCCAAGAGGATCGGAACACAAGGCAATAGATTCCAAGACTATAAGTGAGTCGGTTTTTCCTTATACCTCTCAGCTGTTTCTTCACCTATAACCTGTCTACATTGTTGACAGGAGAGAGAGAGAGAGAGAGAGAGAGAGAGAGAGAGAGAGAGAGAGAGAGAGAGAGAGAGAGGCAACGGATACCGCCTCCGTTTACATCAGGAAATGAAAAGGGAATTGAAAGGGAAATAAAAAAGGATGGAGGAAAGGAGAGGGGGGAGAGGTAGGGAGAGGCTGAGGGAGGAAGGGGGGGAGAGGGGAGGAAGGGAGATGGAGGAGGGGGTGAGGGAGAAGAGGGAGGAAATGGAGGAAGACCAACAACATGACAATGCCAATGACAAAACACACACACACACACACACACACACACACACACACACACACACACACACACACACACACACACACACAAACACACACAGTAAGACTTTTATTTAACAACTATATGGAGAGAAAAAGTCCGTTAAATGAAGAGCTAAGTCCGTTATATAGAGAGAAGTCCGTTAAATGAAGAGCTAAGTCCGTTATAGAGAGAAAAGTCCGTTAAATGAAGAGCTAAGTCCGTTATATGGAGAGAAGTCCGTTGTCCGTTAAATGAAGAGCTAAGTCCGTTATATGGAGAGAAGTCCGTTAAATGAAGAGCTAAGAAGAAGAAGAAGATTAATGAAAAGGCGAAAAGAAGTCCAAAGATAATTAAGATAAACAAGTAACAAGGAATAAAGGAGGAAGAGAAAACAGGGAATAATCCGATAATGGAGGAAGAGACGTAGACAAGAGAGAGAGAGAGAGAGAGAGAGAGAGAGAGAGAGAGTTATTTTCACCCAGGATCTGATAGGCTTGAATGTGGTTTATTCACATCGTTAATCTTGTGTTTATTTTAACCGTGTGTGTGTGTGTGTGTGTGTGTGTGTGTGTGTGTGTGCAGCAAATGGTTCCCACAACATGTTTACATTACCAAGGAAACAAACTTAAGGGAGAAACGCCTTACTCCTTCCTTCCCTCCTTCCTTCCTTTTCACTCCTTCCCTCCTCTTCCTCCTTCCTTCCTTCCCTCCTTCCTTCCTTCACCCTTCCCACCTCTCTCTTCCTCCTTCCTTCTTCCTCCCTCCTTCTTCCTTATTCCTTCCTTCCTCCTTCCTTCCTCTCCTTTCTCCTTCCTTCCTTCTTCCTCTCCCCACCCTCTCTCTTCCTCCTTCCTCCCTATCACCTCTCTTCATCACCTCATCCCTTTTATTCCTCTTCCTCTTCGTTTTCCTTTTCCTCTCCCACCTTCCTTTCACAGGCTGGTGAACCAACCTCTAAGGTTTATTTCGAGTTAAAATGTAGGACTTGGGTTTATTTTCTCAGGCGAGAGGACGGCTGGCTGGCACCGGGGTTGAGGGGTCTGGTAAGGGGAGGGGCTGATGGGGCTGATGGGGTCTGGTAGGAGGGGCTGATGGGGCTGATGGGGTCTGATAAGGGAGGGGGCTGATGGGGGCTGATGGGGTCTGGGTAAGGGGAGGGGCTGAGGGTTGGTGGGGGGGGCTGATGGGGTCTGGTAAGGGGGAGGGGGCTGATGGGGTCTGTAAGGGAGGGGCTGATCGGGTCTGGTAAGCGGGAGGGGCTGGGCGGGTCTGGTTAGGGGAGGTACTGATGGGGTCTAGTAAGGGGAAGGGGCTGATGGGGTCTGGTAAGGGGAGGGGGCTGATGGGGTCTGGAAGGGGAGGGGGCTGATCGGGTCTGGTAAGCGGGGAGGCTGGGCGGGGTCTGGTTAGGGGAGGTACTGATGGGTCTAGTAAGGGGAAGGGGCTGATGGGGTCTGGTAAGGGGAGGCTGATGGGGTCTGGTAAGCGGGGAGGGGCTGGGCGGGTCTGGTTAGGGGAGGTGCTGATGGGGTCGGGTAAGGGGAGGAGCTGATGGGGTCTGGTAAGGGGGAGGGGCTGATGGGGTCTCTGGTAAGGGCCTGGAGGTGAGTAAGGTATAGCTTGAGGAGGGGCTGAGGTGGTGTGGGCGGGGTGGTGTGGGCGGGGGTGGGCGGGGTGTGTAAATAGTTAAGACTTATGTTGAACGCCCATTTGACATGCATTTATGGGCGGACGGTAGGGTGGTGGGCGGGTCCTGTGTGTGTGTGTGTGTGTGTGTGTGTGTGTGTGTGTGTGTGTGTGTGAGTTCAACTTGTCCAAATATTTCACGTCTCTGCAACACACACACACACACACACACACACACACACACACACACACACACACACCCTTAAATCCCAGCGCTAAATCCCAGCCATAACCTGAGTTAAAATCCTAGCGATCAAATCTCAACAGAAACCCTGGCAATAAATCCTAGTCATTAATCCCAGAGTTGAATCCTAGCGTTAAATTAATCCTAGAGATAAATCCTACATAAAATCTGGAACTGATGGATAAAAATCGGCAAGTAAATCCTCGAGACAGAGACACAAATCCTGACCATAAATCCTATCGGTTAAATCCAGAATATGAAGTAAAAATACTGGAGGTAAATCCGGTGAGTAAATCCGTTAGGTAAATTCAGAAGACACATAAATCCGGGAGGTAACCATCCGAATAAATCCCCATGAAAAATCCGGGAAATAAATCCAACAACATATCACCCAGAGGTAATCCCTGAGGTTATCTGGATGTCTGAGGCTCTAAGGGTCTCAAAGGACTAAATCCCCACCCTCACCCTCCCCACCCACACACCCACCCCCACCCATTTTCACACCCACCTTCATCCCTCCCACACCCACTACCTCTACCACCCCTCATCACCCCCTCCGTAATCCCACCCTCTCTCCGAGTCCCTAATCTCCGTAGCGGATTACAGGATTAAATGATAATGACGAGTAGCTGAAGGTTACTGAGGAGGGGGATGGGGTGGGGGGGAGGGAGGGGTGGGGGAGGAGGGGAGGAGGGAGGGAGGGGGGTCAGGTGGTAAAACGGGCGGCTTAACTGGTGTAGGTGGTGGTGGTGCAGGTGTACAGATGGTGTTGCAGGTGTACAGGTGGTGTTGCAGGTGTACAGTTGGTGTTGCAGGTGTACAGGTGGTGTTGTGTGCAGGTGGTGTTGCAGGTGTACAGGTGGTGTTGTAGGTGTACAGGTGGTGTTGCAGGTGTACAGGTGGTGTTGTAGGTGTACAGGTGTGGTGCTGCAGGTGTACAGTTGGTGTTGCAGGCAGATGGTGTTGCAGGTACAGGTGGTGTTGCAGGTGTACAGGTGGTGTGCTGTGTGTGACAGGTAGTTGCAGGTGTACAGGTGGTGTTGTAGGTGTACAGTGGTGTTGTAGGGTGTACAGGTGGTGTTGCAGGTGTGACAGGTGGTGTTGCAGGTGTACAGGTGGTGTTGTAGGTGTACAGGTGGTGTTGCAGGTGTACAGGTGGTGCTAGGTGTACAGGTGGTGTTGCAGGTGGCAGATGGTGTTGCAGGTGTAGAGGTGGTGTTGCAGGTGGTGTCGCAGGTGTACAGGTGGTGTAAGTGGTGTAGGTGGTAATACTGTACAGATGACATTACAGGTGGTTATAATCCCCCCCACCACCATTAAACTCACTCCCGGAGATTGTAATTAATGTTGCTACTTAGTATTTTATTTATACGCTAGCCTCCAGGTGTGTGTGTGTGTGTGTGTGTGTGTGTGTGTGTGTGTTTTAAATCCCACTCTTAGTAAACCTTCTAAAATACTTTTATATAAAAAAATCACTAATTCAACCACGTAAAGGAAAATCAATTAACGGGAGCTACCTGTAAAGAAACGGAACCCACCTGTAAATCAACGGAACCCACCTGTAAATCAACGGAACCCACTTGTAAATAAACGGAACCCACCTGTAAATAAACGGAACCCACCTGTAAATAAACGGAACCCACCTGTAAATAAACGGAACCCACCTGTAACCTTACCTCATTTACCACCATCTGAGCTTCACAACGTTCAGAGAGAGCTACCCTCCCCTCACACTCCTTCCTCACCTACCCCCTCCCCAACCCCCACCTCCTTAAGGATACCTCACAACGGGCAGGATGTTTACGGCTGTAGGATAAGAAGGTCGATGAAGGACGGTCTTTGAGGGAGGGAGGGAGGAGGGAGGGTATCAGAGGCTAGGGAGGGAGGGAGGGAGATGGTTGGGAAGGAGGTGTGTGTGTGTGTGTGTGTGTGTGTGTGTGTGTGTGTGTGTGTGTGTGTGTGAGAGAGAGAGAGAGAGAGAGAGAGAGAGAGAGAGAGAGAGAGAGAGAGAGAGATCACCTGCCTCTGAACACCTGGGGAGTGCTCACCCTGCCTTGGCTCACACCTGTCACCACCTGCAGCAGGAACACGTGTTGCAGCAGCTGTGCCAGAGACTTGAGCTGACGCAGAGGCTGAACCTACAGGTGTGACAGGTGTGTAGGCAGTGTAGCTACAGGTGTGACAGGTGTGTAGACAGTGTACTTACAAGTGTGTAGACAGTGTAGCTACAGGTGACAGGTGTGTAGACAGTGTACTTACAGGTGTGACAGGTGTGTAGACAGTGTACTTACAGGTGTGACAGGTGTGTAGACAGTGTACCTACAGGTGTGACAGGTATGGTGGTAGCAGAAACAGCAGCTGCAAGACCAACAGAGCCAACGACAGCTGTAGATGCACCAGATGACTGATGTTCCATTATCACCAGCTACACTAATGTTAGCTGTAGCTGTGGTAGTTGAGGCAGCAGCTGTTCCATCAAGAACCTAACCCAACCTAACCTAACCCAACACAACTCAAACCTAACCTAAACCTAACCTAAACCTAACCTAACCCAACACAACTCAAACCTAACCAAACCTAACCTAACCAAACCTAACCAAACCTAACCTAACCAACCTAACCCAATCCTAACCAAACCTAACCTAAACCAACCTAACCCAACACAACTCAAACCTAACCAAACCTAACCTAACCTAACCAAACCAAACCTAACCTAACCTAACCTAACCTAACCCAACACAACTCAAACCTAACCTAAACCTAACCTAAACCTAACCTAACCTAACCCAACACAACTCAAACCAAACCTAACCAAACCTAACCTAAACCTAACCTAACCAACCTCAAATATCTCACCATTACGGTTCACTTACCCTGAGATCATCTGAGAATGTGGTCTTATCTAACGACACCAAAAAAAAAAATAACAACTCGAATGACATAATCTGAGTCATTACTGGCTTGTAGGGCGGAGGGTAAACATGGTGGTTCGCCCTTGTACAATCTCCCTTAACCCCTGGAATGTGTGAAGGAGGAGGAGGAGGAAGGGTGAGGGAGGGAGGGAGAATAGGGGCGAGGGTGATAGGGAGGGAAGGAGAGTGATAGGGGAGGGAAGGAGGGTGATAGGGAGGGAAGGAGGGTGATAGGGGAGGGAAGGAGGGTGATAGGGAGGAAGGAGGGTGATAGGGAGGGGAAGGAGGGTGATAGGAGGAAGGAGAGTGATAGGGAGGGAAGGTGGATAAGAAGGGAAGGAGGGTGATAGGGAGGGAAGGAGGAGGTGATAGGAGGGAAGGAGGTGATAGGGAGGAAGGAGGATAGGGAGGGAAGGAGGATAGGGAGGGAAGGTGATAAGAAGGAAGGAGGGTGATAGGGAGGAAGGAGGGTGATAGGGAGGAAGGAGGTGATAGGGAGGAAGGGGAGTGGATAGGGGAGGGAGGGGGATAGGGAGGGAAGGAGGGTGATAGGGAGGGAAGGAGGGTGATAGGGAGGGAAGGAGGGGATAGGGGAGGGAAGGAGGGTGATAGGGAGGAAGGAGAGGATAGGGAGGGAAGGTGATAAGAAGGGAAGGAGGTGGATAGGGAGGGAAGGAGGGTGATAGGGAGGGAAGGAGGTGATAGGGAGGGAAGGAGGGTGATAGGAGGGAAGGAGGGTGATAGGGAGGGAAGGTGATAAGAAGGAAGGAGGGTGATAGGAGGGAAGGAGGGATAGGGAGGAAGGAGGTGATAGGGAGGGAAGGAGGGTGATAGGGAGGGAAGGAGGGTGATAGGGGAGGGAAGGAGGGTGATAGGGAGGGAAGGGGAGTGATAGGAGGGAAGGAGGGTGATAGGAGGGAAGAAGGTGATAGGGAGGAAGGAGGGTGATAGGAGGGAAGGAGGATTATGTAAGGGAGGAAAGTGAGAAAATACATAAAATTTTAACTTTACAACCACAACCACCACAACCACAACCACCACCACAATAACCACCACCACAATAACCACCACCACAATAACCACCACCACAATAACCACCACCACAATAACCACCACCACAATAACCACCACCACACAACCACCACCACACAATAACCACCACCACAATAACCACCACCACAATAACCACTACCACAATAACCCAACACAATAACCACCACCACAATAACCACCACCACAATAACCACAACCACAATAACCACCACAAGATAAATTACCAACTTAATCATAACCAGTATACAGTCACCATCCTCCTCATAATTAAAATTCCCAACACGACACTATTCCAGGATTCCCACATTCCCATTCCCGTTTGATTTAATTTTAGGGTAGAGTCTTAGGGTAACTTCGACGCCATATTGGGAGAGAGTTCGGTAGTGAGAGGTTCCCACCCCCTTAACTGACCACACCTCCTTAACTGACCACACCTCCCCTTAACTGACTATACACCTCCCCAACTGACCACACCCTGACCCACACACCCCCTAACTGACCACACCACCCCTTAACTGACCACACCTCCCTTAACTGACCACACCCTTAACTGACCACACCTCCCCTTAACTGATTCACACACTCCCCTTAACTGACCACACCTCCCTCTTAACTGACCACACCCTAACTGACCACACCCCTTAACTGACCACACCTCCCCATCTGACCACACTTCCCTGACCGACTACACACCTCCCCTAATCTGACCACACCTCCCCTTAACTGACCACAACACCTCCTTAACTGACCACACCCTTAACTGACTCCTCACCCCCCGCAACATGAGAGGCACTCGTTAAAATGGCGCCCAGATCACACTGAGACTGTAGTATGCAAGTGATGACTTTATGTTGACCACGAGGTGTGTGTGTGTGTGTGTGTGTGTGTGTGTGTGTGTGTGTGTGTGTGTGTGTATGTCAGTGTGTGTGTGTGTATACGTGTCTATTTTCTCGTCTAGAACTGTTCATACACACATACATACATACAGTGTATACATGGTGTGTGCGTGGCGAGGCTTATGACAACACTACTCTAGCAAACTACTGAGTGACGTCACCACTTGTCCTAGAATTAAGGGAGATTCACAGACTACAATAATGTCTCCCTCACTACCACAACACACTCCTCTCCCTCTCTCCCTCCCTCTCTCCCTCTCCCTCTCTCTCCCTCTCTCACTCCACGTGGACCTACATCCTACTCGCTCGCTGACTGGCCGCCACCCCAGCCAATCACAGCCGCTGTATAATCCCATCAACAAAGATGTATTGATTATCCACCCAACAGCCCCTTGCTATCCGTCGTCATGTAATTGGCTTATCTGATCACGGGAGGCGAGGGGATTGGTGGAGAGTGGGCCAATAGGAGAGAGAGTTGGGGTTTTGCGGGAGGGATGGTCCACGTGGAGTGAGGGGTGGGCGGGTGGGCGGGCGGGCGGAGGTTGTTGGCGGTGAGAAGCTGGATTAGTGGGCAGCCTCCCTCCAGGAGGACAGTCAGGGCCAACGGTGTGGCTCAATTCTAAGGGGAGAACTGATTGATCTGGTATCCTCTCTCTCCTCATCTTGCCTTCTCTCCCCTTCCTACCCCAGGCGAGAAACATGATTCTTTCCTCTCCTCCTCCGCCTCTCTTCTTCTTTCTTTCTCCTCCCTCCTTATTCATCTTCTTCTCCTCCCTCCTCCTTCTTATCCCTCCTCCTCTGTTCTTTATCGACCCTTCAGCTCTATTCCTCCCTTTCATATTCCTTCTTTCTTCCTTTCTCCTCTTCCTTATCACTTTCTTCATCTTCCCACTCTTCCCACTTCCTCTCATCTCCCACTCCCACTCTCTGACTACCCTCCCCACTCCACCAATCGGCCGCCGCAGTTACCCAGCAAATGTTGACACCCTGTTGCCAACAATGATTCTTCCCCACGAGCCCTGGTAAACAAACCCTAAGGCAACACTGTCAACAAAACCTTGGCAATACTGTCAACAAAACACGTAATGTAAACAAACGTGAGGAGGAGGAGGAGGAGGGAGGAGGAGGAGGAAGAGGAGGAGGAGGAGGAGAGAGGAGGAGGAAGGAGGAGGAGGAGGAGGAGGAAGGAGGAAGAGGAGGAGGGGAGGAGGAGGGGAGGAGAGGGAGGAGGAGGAGGAGGGAGGAGGGAGGAGGAGGAGGAGGGAGGAGGAGAGGAAGGAGGGAAGGTGAGAGGGGAGGAAAAGAGGAGGAGGAGGAAGAAGGGGAGGGAGGAGGAGAAGAAGGGGAGGAAGGGAGGAAGAGGAGGAGGAGGAGGAGGAGGAGGGGAGAGGAGGAGGAGGAGGAGGAAGGGGAAGAGGATGAGGAAGGGGAGGAAGAGGAGAAGAGGAGAGGAGGAGGAGAAGGGGAGGAAGAGGAGTAGGAGGAAGAAGGGAAGGGGGAGGAAGAAGGGAGGAAGAGGAGCAGGAGGAAGAGGAGGAGGAAGAGGAGGAGGAGGAGGAGGAAGGGAAGAGAGATGAGGAAGGGGAGGAAGAGGAGGAAGAGGAGAGAGGAGAGAGAAGGGAGGAAGAGGAGGAGGAGGAGGAGGAGGAAGAGGAGGAGGAGGAGGAGGAGGAGGAGGAGGAGGAGGAGGAGGAGGAGGAGGAGGAAGAGGAGGAGGAAGAGGAAGGGGAGGAAGAGGAGGAAGAGGAGGAAGAGGAGAGGAGAAGAAGAGAATGTAAACAGAGGAGAAGAAAGGAGGAGGAATGACTGAGCGGCAAGGAAACAGAAGAAGAAGAAGAAGAAGAAGAAGAAGAAAGAGTTAATGGAGAGAAAGATAGAGGAGGAGGAGGAGGTGAAAAAAAAGAGAAGGAAGCAGAAATAAGAGGGTGAGGGCCCCCACGCCTCTACACTGTTGTGGTTTAAACTAATTTATTCTTTTTCAGTAAACACTAGAAAAGGGGAAAAACAGGAAGTATCAGGGAGAAGAGGGAGAGGGGAGGGAAATGGGCGGGGGAGGGAAACAAGGGGAGGGGAGAAGACACAAAGGGAGGGAAAAGAGGGAGAGTAGGAAGAGATTGGAGAGGTTAAGGAAACAGAGAGAGAGAGAGAGAGAGAGAGAGAGAGAGGAGAGAGAGAGAGACACACTCCACATTTACCAGCACTCTACGAAAAAGTCAGCTCAGTTACTCCCCAGGAGAGTAAGAAGGGGAGAGGGAGGAGAAGAGGGGGATAGGGGAGGGGAAGGGGAGAGGAGGGGGGGAGAGGGGTGGGGAGAGGGTGGTGGGAAAGAGGAACATACAAATAAAATAAAAAAATGAAACCCTTTACACAGGTGATAAATCGTCCCTTTTTAAAACAACAACTTTAATATGACGGGGGATAAATGGGCACTTGTTTTAGAGGGTAACGGAGATGGTACACCTGTTTTAGGATGCAATTTGAGCGGAAGTACACGTGTTTTAGGAGGGTAATTGAGTAAGGTACACCTGTTTTAGGGAGGGCACTGAGACGGCACCTGTTTTAGGGAGGGTAATTTGAGACAAACATCTGTTTTAGGGAGGGTAATTGGAGACGGTACACCCTGTTTTTGGCGGAGGGTAAATTTGAGCGGCACACCTGTTTTGTGGAGGGTACTGGAGGCGGCACACCTGTTTGTGTGGAGTGCAATTATGGTCGGGTACATCTGTTTTAGGAGGGTAATTGAGACGGTACACCTGTTTCTGGTGAGTGTGGTACTGAGATTGGCACATCTGTTTTCAGAGTGGCACTGGAGGCGGGGTACACCTGTTTTAGGTAGGGTACTGGAGGCACACCTGTTTAGTGTGAGGGTAATTGAGACGGGTACACCTGTGTTAGGGGAGGGTAATTGAGCGGTACACCTGTTTTAGGGAGTGGGTAATTGAGACGCAGGCCACCTGTTTTAGGGAGGGTAAATTGAGGTGGCACACCTGTTTTAGGGAGGTACTGGAGGCGGCACACCTGTTTTAGGGAGGGTACTGAGACGGGTACACCTGTTTTTAGGAGGTAATTGAGGCGGTACACCTGTTTACACCTGTTATATTTTTCCCCTTATATTAAATACCCATTGATATACATCTTTATAATATAACTGCCAACTATATTTTTCCTATATGTTCAAATTATAATATAGTTGGTTACCCTTAAGAGTTAATGTATTACAATATCTCACTTGGCGCTGTTAGGTCACTCAGACAAGACAGATAGACGTGGAGGTCAGACAGACGTGAAGACAGAACAGATGTGAAGACAGAACAGATGTGAAGACAGAACAGACGAAGACAGAACAGATGTGAAGACAGAACAGACGTGAAGACAGAACAGACGTGAAGACAGAACAGATGTGAAGACAGAACAGACGTGAAGACAGAACAGACGAAGACAGAACATGAAGACAGAACAGACGTGAAGACAGAACAGACATGAAGACAGAACAGACATGAAGACAGAACAGACGTGAAGACAGAACAGACATGAAGACAGAACAGATGTGAAGACAGAACAGATGTGAAGACAGAACAGATGTGAAGACAGAACAGACGTGAAGACAGAACAGACGAAGACAGAACAGACGTGAAGACAGAACAGATGTGAAGACAGAACAGACGAAGACAGAACAGACGTGAAGACAGAACAGACATGAAGACA
>NW_024747310.1:87500-147284 GCF_018991925.1 Homarus americanus
CCACTGTAACGCGTTATAACCAACCACTGTAACGCGTTATAAATGAGCTAACACCTCCTCACACTTCACCTTTACACCTGGTCAAAATACCTCAGGTGGAACAAGAAGCCGTGACTCAGGTGGGTGGGTGGGTGGGTGGGTGGGTGGGTGGGTGGATGGATGGGTGGGTGGGTGGATGGATAGGTCACCCTTCATCCACTACCACGTTTACCTCTCCCACATCATGTCACCCCTTTCCCCTTACATATAACCCCCTATCCCTCCCCCTTCCCTTGTCCCGAGAGTCGTGGATATATTTCTTATTTCTTCCAAACATCAAAGGAACAGGACGCCATAAAGACGGTCCTGTGTGTGTGTGTGTGTGTGTGTGTGTGTGTGTGTGTGTGTGTGTGTGTGTGTGTGTGTTCAAAGAGAGAGAGGAGGAAGAGAGAGAGAGCAGGTGGGGCTTAACTTTTCTTCAACAACAATCACCAACATAAACAGAACTCGCTAAAAACTGTTTTGTTTACGAATGTTGGGGCTGGGTGTTGGGGGCTGATTGTTGGGGGCTGGGTGTTGGGGGCTGTGTTGGGGGCTGTGTGGGGGCTGGGTGTTAGGGGCTGGGTGTTGGGGGCTGGGGGCTGGGTGTTGGGCTGGGTGTTGGGGGCTGGGTGTTAGGGGCTGGGTGTTGGGGGCTGGGTGTTGGGGGTTGGGTGTTGGGGGCTGAGGTGAGGGACTGAGTCTGTACCTGAGGGTGATATTGCAGCGTTAAAACAATGGACACACAACAAACACACTCAACAAACACACTCAACAAACACACTCAACAAACACACAAACATCACTGTGCACTCTCTTGTTCCATTCTCTCTATAGATATTTTCAAACCCGAAGTAAAAAAAATATATATGTGAGCGTGTCAGTCAGATATATATAGTGAGTCAGTTATAGTCAGAGTCAGGAATATAGTGAGTCAGTTATAGTGAGTCAAGTAAAGTGAGTCAGGTATATAGTTAGTGAGGTGTATAGTGAGTCAGGTGTATAGTGAGTCAGGTGTAAAATGAGTCATGTGTATAGTGAGTCAGGTATATAGTGAGTCAGAAGTATAGTGAGTCAGGTGTATAGTGAGTCATATATATAGTCAGCCAGGTGTATAGTGAGTCAGATATAGTCAGTGTAGTATATATAATCAGCCAGATATATAATGAGTCATATATAATATAATAATAACAGTCATATATAAAATCAGATATAAGGAGTCAGTTATGTAAGTCCTCATTCAGGTTTTACAGGGTGTTAAAAAAGTTAATATTTCCTCCTCAGAGTTTTATATATTTTTGCTGTTATTATATTTTATTAGTCTGGTTTATTTTATTAATTTATTTTATGTTTATTTTTGTAACTTTTTTTTATTTTTATTGAATTTTGTTCCATTTCTTTTCTTTGATTGGGTTAATTTATCGAGTTTTTTCCTACTATTTCCTTCAATAATGATAAAATTACTATAACCACAATACCTGCACCATAACGCCACCACCACAATACCTGCACCATAACGCCACCACCACAATACCTGCACCATAACGCCACCACCACAATACCTGCACCATAACGCCACCACCACAATACCTGCACCATAACGCCACCACCACAATACCTGCACCATAACGCCACCACCACAATACCGCACCATAACGCCACCACCACAATACCTGCACCATAACGCCACCACCACAATACCTGCACCATAACGCCACCACCACAATACCTGCACCATAACGCCACCACCACAATACCGCACATAACGCCACCACCACAATACCTGCATCATACGCCACCACCACAATACCTGCATAACGCCACACCACAACGCCCATACGCCGCCACCACAATACCTGCATCATAACGCCACCACACAATCCTGCATAACGCCACCACCACAATACTACCATAACGCCACCACCACAATACCTGTACCATAACGCCACCACCACAATACCTGCACCATAACGCCACCACCACAATACCTGTATATAAACACAATATTACCCCAACAACTACACCATAATATAACACCACTACAATTGGCACCATAACACCACCACAACCGCACCATCAATCACAACCGCACCATCAATCACAACCATCAATCACAACGCTTAAGTATTATGTCAACATCATAAAACCATTTCAAAAATATATCACAATTCTCTAGTTTTTTCCGGTTACGTTGGAGAAAATTGTGACTATTGTCTTCCGGTCGTAAACTGAGGGGGGAGGGAGGGGAGGAAGGGGAAAGGAAGGTAGGGAAGGAAAGGAAGAGAGGGGAGGTGGAGAGGAAAAGAAGGGAAGGAAAGGGAAATGGAAGGAATACAACCAGCCAAATTTAAATTTTTGACGACACACACACACACACACACACACACACACACACACACACACACACACACACACACACACACACACACACACACACACACACACACATTTTAAGACCACCACAGACGCACATGCACACATATGAACAGACACGGATGTGCGTAGTTAAGTATACACGAAAATGGGTAAAATACGTACACGTAAAAACGCACATATGTAGACATCTCATCAGCGATTACGGTGTCTGAGTACCCACGGGGGCTTATCAGAGATGATTATTGTGTGGCTGATGAGTACACGACCCCCACACACACACACACACTACTTCACTGTCACTCGGAATCGAGTAGACGATCATCCAGCTATGATATAATGGTATGAGTTATAGGATGTCACCAGGTTGGTGAGTTCTGAGGTGACTAAAGAGGCCGATACCGGACCGGCAGGGTCGATCACAGATGTTACACGTGTGGAGGGCTACATCTAGTGCGGGAGGGACGGTGGCAGCGTCTTTCCGGCGCTGGCGCTTCGGTATGCAGTCGGGCTAACTCGAAAGTATTGACACCTTGTGTGGTGCTCCTCCAAGCGTTACAGTGTGCAGTAATCGTCTCCCAGGTGAGGGGGTCGATTTGGCACTTTATCAGGTTTGTCTTAAGACTATCCTTATACCTCTTCAGTTGCCCGCCAGCGTTACGTTTACTATTCGTTAGGTGACTGTAAAGTAGCTGCTTTGGCAGTCTACTGTCGTCCATGCGGGTAACATGGCCAGTCCAGCGTAGTTGTTCATGGATAATGGTAGCCTCGATGCTCCAACGTTGGTGTCAGCGAGAATACTGGCATTTGTTCTCTTGTCTTCCCAGGAACTCGGAGGATGGAACGTAGACTACGTTGGTGAAAGTTTTCAAGTGCCGGTGCCTCCTGTATGTGACCCATGTCTCGCTGCCATATAGCAGGGTGGGGAGGACCACTGCTCGATATATTGTATAACTTTGTAGATAGTTTCAGCTCCCTACAGCTGAAGACACGGGTACAGTCGCCAAATTGCCCATTTATTTATGAGTATCACAAGAAACATACATTATAATTCCCTTTTCTCTCAGTAATGATAAAAACAAGCGTTCTAACTCACTTTCCTTCCCGAGTATCAATGAAAACAAACAAATAACTCATGTCATCGCCCCGGGTGTTAATAAAAAGAAACACCAAATCAACCTTTACCAGAGTGCAAATAAATCATATATTCCAATTATCTTTCTGGCTCTTGATACACCAGAGAAGTATTTAACACAAACTGCCCACCACTACTACCACCATTGCCACCACTACCAACACCACTATTTTCACCACCACCCTACCACCACCACTGTACAGAATCGAACTCTGAGAACCAGGACTACTAATTCAACACCACAGCCACAACGCCAGCACGACTGTATGGTCTTACGTTACATACTATTGGGTCGGGTTAGGTTAGGATGTTAGGTTGAGTTAGGTTAAGTTAGGTTTTATCCGGGTTGTGATCTGGTCAACAACGGGTTCCCCTCAAGAGCTTTAGCTGGTCACCTCCTGTTCAGTAATTGATGTCTACGATACTATCAAAAGGTAATCCTGGCTCTTAGCGTCAACAAGAGAGATAACCAAGACGAGCCACGGTGCTTGATCATGGTGGGGAGGTGAGGGTGGGGAGGTGGGGTGGGAGGTGGGGGTGGGGAGGTGGGTGGAGAGGTGGGGGTGGGGAAGTGGTAAGGTGGGATGATGGGGAGGTGAAGGATGGGAGGTGGAGAGGTGAAGAGATGGGAGGTGAAGGATGGGGAGATGGGGAGATGGAGAGGTGGGGAGGTGGAGGTGGGATGATGGGACAGGGAAACAATGGGGTAGAAATTAAATACAAAAACAAAACAAACAAACACATATTTTACCAACACCTGTTACTCCATCAAACCAACAGGTAATTGGAGGTAATTGATTAAAATGCTGCCTTAATGAACGATGAACACTAGACACCAAGGAAAATAATACTTATGTTTACTTTAGGTCTGCTACCCCTATTTGTCGATAATTTCCGATGAGATATTCAGTCGTTGTGGTGGGGATGGTGGTGTGGTGGGGTGGGTGGTGGTGTGGTGGTGAAAGTGGTGGGGGTGGTGGTGGTGAAGGGGTGTAGGTACCTGGTTGTGGTGCTCTCTCTCTTCTCTCTCCTAAATGGCCCACTAGATATCTTTATAAAGGTCATCCAAAAACTGTAGCCCTAATTATGCCAAGAGTCAACGCCCACGAACCACACCCACGCCCGCAGGTGACCAGGGCACGATGTGTGTGGGCGGCCCATACCTACAGCCTACACACACACACACACACACACACACACACAAAACAAACATGTAAGTACAACATAGTTTCCCCTTGTACGATATCATCAGAACCATAAAACAAGAAATATTTCAACCATGTCATTGTAGCAGCCAATTACTCTCCCCACCCACTCCCCACTACCCCACCTCACCCCCACCCCCAACACGCCCCTAATGATCGGGTAATCTAGACCAAACAACAAAGCACTCAAACACCTGCTGACTTTGAATTAATATGTAAATCACCTGACTATAATTAATTCAGGTGAATGAGATAAAAATGCACTCTCTCCCCTCTCCTCCCCTTCCCCTCTCTCCCCTCTCTCTCTCTGATACCCGGTACGATAAGCTACGAGTTGATGTTACCAAATGTACGATACTCAGGTGATTTTTATTGATGAGGTGGGGGGATGCTGACGGGCGTGTTGTCCATAATAGTTTCTCGTACCCTGGTTAATGAAACAGTTTAGGCAACGTTTATCTCTATGACTCCTTATCTAATTTACATACCAAGCTCTTGAGGCGGAGAGAAATAGAGTGGCTACCTTCTCCTCTCACACACACACACACACACACACACACACACACACACACATAAATGCTTAAAACAACAAACATATACTCACAGCCACACCATATATCACAGGTCAACAATGTTTTTACCAATACCTGGACAACAAAAATTATTTCATTTATCGCTGACAAAAAAAAAAAAAAAATCAAATTATATAAGCAAAACAATTTTTATATCCGGCAGTGGAGGTATATAGCTGTTGTTTATTATAGGTGTTTGATTACAGGTGTGGTTGATTACAGGTGTGGTTGTTTGATCACAGGTGTTTTTGTCTGATTACAGGTGTTTTTGTCTGATTACAGGTGTGTTTGTCTGATTACAGGTGTGTTTGTCAGTACTCAGGTCTCGATGGCACTTATCAGCTGGCCACGACAGAGTACGCACCTGACTAAGTGAAGTACGGCTGTAGCGGCGACCTACCTGAACGACCCAGGTAGGCGATGAGCGGACGTTAGGTTACGTTAGGTTAGGTTAGGTTAGGTGTGTCATAACTTACCTGTAGGGTTAAGGAATAAAGGGGGGGGTGTGACTAGCTGTTACACCTGCCATTAACACCAGGTGACCGCCCACTGGCCCGGGGGGAAGGGACAGTGCTGTGTGTGTGTGTGTGTGTGTGTGTGTGTGTGTGTGTGTGTGTGTGTGTGTGTGTGTGTGTGTGTGTGTGTGTGTGTGTGTGTGTGTGTGTATGACTCAGGGTTTTAGTACACATGACCTCCCTTCCTTCCCATCACCACTACTCACCACCTACCCTTCCCTATCAACCCATCTCCCTCCCCTTCCCTATACACCCTCCCTCCCCCCCCTCAACCTCTCAACATGTGTCAGGTGGAGGTCAAAGGTCAAGAGGTGTTAGCATGGGTCAAGCATGAAGGTCAATAGCCCCTTTGACCTCTGCCACGAAAGTCAAACCACTGCAGATTATAATTTCTTTTATTATTACAGAAAAAAATTATGGTGATTTTTCTCGTACAGAATAAAACAATAACTGATCATTAATTGTGAAAAGAAAATAACCAAAGAATCATGAAAAACAATGAAAATATACGAGACAGAAGTGTATATATATATATATTTTTAAAACTGATGTTGACAAGAAAATAAAAGTTAATTAACCTAACAATGTTCTATCTCACACACACACACACACACACACACACACACACACACACACACACACACACACACATACACCAAACACAAAGGAAATCAATAACCCCATTTGCCCTTTGGGGAGGAGGGGGGTGGTGTTGGGGAGGGCAGTGGGGGTAGGGTGAGGGGAGGGGCAGGGTGAGGTAGGGCAGAGGGAGAGAGGGGGTATAACAAGGCCCGGACAGTGATATACTTTTATTATACAGTATTAATTCAGGGTCAACAGTGAAGGGACGGAGGAATGTGTAGGTACGGATACAGGTACAGATACAGGTGCAAAGGTAGATACAGGAATAGGTAAGATACGTGTATGGTTACAGGTACAGGTAAAATTACAGGTAAACCACGAGTACAGGTAAATCATGAGTACAGGTAAATCACGAGTACAGGTAAACCACGATACAGTGGATACCACGAGTACAGGTAAACCAGGAATACAGGTAAACCACGAATACAGGTAAACCACGAATACATTAAGATACAGAACCCAGATATAGAGACAAATACAGGTACAGAATACAAAGGTCAGTTACAGGTAAAGAACAGGACAACACCCCAAGGTTGGCCAATAATACAACCCCGACAGGCAGGTGTGTGTGCAGGGGTGGAGGCCACATCTGTCGGCAGGCTTGGCTGAACCTCTGGGACACGACTCTCAAATAATACTGTGCAAATTCTAGTGAAAAGATAAAACATATTACATTTGAATTGAATGATATTTTAGTAGTAATGGTTCACCTGAGGATTAGACACCCCCCAGTTTATTTCACCTGAAGATTAACCACCCCTAAAGTTAACAGTAAATTAATCAAACTTGTACTAACCTAAACTAACTATCCAACCTAACCTCACCTAAGACACACATACATACATACATACATACATACATACATACATACATACATACATACACTGTACATGGAACCACCAGAACGGAACAAGAGAAGTCACTGGAATGGAACAACAAAACGACATTGTGAACAAGACACAGAGCAACAGGAAGACGAATAAGGAAGGGGAGAAGGAGGGGAGGAGGAGAAGGGGGAGAGGGAGAAGGAGGGAAAGAGGAAGGAGGGAAGGAAGGAGGATAAGGAGGGAGGAAGGGGAAGTGAGGGAGAAGAAAGGGGGAAGGATAGAAGGAGAAGAAGAGAAAGGGGAGAAGAAAAAGGATGGAAAAGGGAGTGAGGGAAGGGGAGAATCAGATAAGGACACGAGGGGCGTACACACACTAAGGGGTGATAAAGGGTGTGGTTGTGGTGAGTATATATGGAGGTGTGAGTTTGTCTCGCTGGATCAGATACACCACAGGACTACCGTGACGACCTCTGCCGGATGTAAACAAACAGCCTGAGTTGCTGGCTAGTAAATATAACGACGATTTAATAAACTTTAACAAGATATAACGATAAAATGAAAATAATTCACCAAAAACTCAAATTTAATATAATTGAGTAACAAAATTTTTAAATAATAAAATAAAATATAAAATCAGTAGCAATAAAGATAAATTATTTAATTATAGAATAAAAAAATAGTACAATTTATAATAACAAAATAAGTTAGATTGTTAGGTCACGAGAGGTCACGGGAGGTCACGGGAGGTCACGGGAGGTCAAGAGTAAAGCCACAGGGAGACTAAGACAGACAGACAGACAGACAGACGCCTTTAAGAACACCCTCAACCCTCACACCTCGACCACTTAAGTGCTTGACCGTATTCTAAAAAAGGAACTTGAGTGTTTCCTTAAGTTGAGGTGAGCAGAGACGTGACCAATAGAGGGAGGAGGGGGAGGGGGAGGAAGGGGAGGAGGGGGGGAGGAGGGGGAGGAGGAAGGGGAGAGATGGAACGATAAGGAGTCTATTTTAAACCTCTTACCTAACTACTGCTTAGTTAACTCGGGATGGGGGTAGGGGTGAGGGGTAAGGAGGGTGATGGTGGGGTGATGGTGTAGGGTGGGGGTGAGGGGTGGTGATGGTGGGGTGGTGATGGTGGTGATGGTGGTGGTGATGGTGGTGGGGGTGATGGTGGTGGTAGGTGGGTGATGGTGGGGGGTGGGGGTGAGGGGTGGTGATGGTGGGGTGGATGTGGGGTGATGGTGATGTGGGGGTGATGGTGGTGGGGGTGATGGTGGTGGGGGTGATGGTGGGGGTGGGGGTGAGGAGTGAGGTGGAGGTTAGGTTAGGTTACAGCAATCAAATCAACCGTTACACTGTCACAGCACAACACTCACTGCAAGTCACAGCAGCAACAGCATAAGGAACAGCAGTAGGCGGGGGATGGGAGAGGATGGGAGGGATGGAGGGATGGGAGGGGAGGGGAAGCGTGTAAGCACAGTGAGGTTACGCCCCTCTCATTACCCGGATCATGATACACGTGTTTGGGGAGAGGGAGGAAAGGGGAGAGTGAGTGGGAAGGGTGAGTGGAGAAAGAAAGAAGGAGGTGGAGAGATGAGTGGGGAAGTGACAGAGAGGTAAAGAGAGTGGGGAATGGATTGGTGAGGGGGGTTGAACCACTCCCAGCTCCCTCCTCCTCACCACTCCTAATCCCTCTCTTCCCTCCTCCCTCCTCAGCCCCTACCTCCCTTATCTCTCCCCACTTCCTCCCTTATCTCTCCTCACTTCCTCCCTTATCTCTCCCCAACTGCCATCACTCTTCCTCTTGGTGTACGATAGAGACCATGTGCTACCAGGCGGAACTACTCTTCTCTCTCTCTCTCTCTCTCTCTCTCTCTCTCTCTCTCTCACCTGACAACACTTAATGACCTGTCTCTCTTTACTGATAATTATGATCAATTAATCGATTATTAGTTCTTACTATGATAAATTATACCGTCTATCTGTCTGTCTGTCTGTGTCTGTCTGTCTGTCTGTCACTACATGCCTTCTTCTCCTCTCCTTTCCCTTTCCTCTACCCTCTTTCTTCGCCCTCCCTCCTCTTTCTCTTTCCTTCCTCCTCCTTCTTTCCATCTCCTCTCCCCTTCCTCCTCCCCTTCGCCTCTTCACCTCACCTAACCGGAATTACACCCCGTAACCGGATATTGAATTGAGGGAGGGAGGAAGGGGGCGTCGGTAGGGGGGGGAGAGAGGGTGAGGGGGCGGGTGAGGAGGAGTTAGGTGTGGGTTACGCCTGGTGATTACCCCCTCCCCTACACTCATGAACAAGGTCAGCGTGGGCGTGTAATCGGTACAGTCATGGGGCGTAAGGGGAGGGGAAGTGAGTGGGGGGAGGGGGGGAAGTGAGTGGGGGAGGGGAAGTGAGGGGGGAAGGGGGTGGTGGAGGAGGTGAGAAGAGAAAGCAGGAACAAAAGTAGTAGTAATAATAGTAGTAGAAGAAGTAGGAGAGGAGGGGAGGTAGAGAGAGGGGGTAGAGAAGAGGGGAAGGTAGAGAAGAGGGGGGGGGTAGAGAAGAGGGGAAGGTAGAGAAGGAGGGGTAGAGAAGAGGGGAAGGTAGAGAAGAGGGGGGAGGTAGAGAAGAGGGGGGGAGGTAGAGAAGAGGGGAAGGTAGAGAAGAGGGGGTAGAGAAGAGGGGGAAGGCAGAGAAGAGGGGAGGGAGAGAAGAGGGGGAGGTAGAGAAGAGGGGAAGGTAGAGAAGAGGGGAAGGTAGGAGAAGAGGGGGGAGGTAGAGAAGAGGGGGAGGTAGAGAAGAGGGGGAAGGTAGAGAAGAGGGGAGGTGGTAGAGAAGATGGGAGGAGAAGAGGGGGGGGAGGTAGAGGAAGAGGGGGGAGGTAGAGAAGAGGGGAAGGTAGAGAAGAGGGGGGATAGAGAAGAGGGGAAGGTAGAAGAGGGGGTAGAGAAGAGGGGGAGGAGAAGAGGGGAAGGTAGGGAGGGGGGTAGAGAAGAGGGGGAGGTAGAGAAGAGGGGAAGGTAGAGAAGAGGGGGTAGAGAAGAGGGGGAGGTAGAGAAGAGGGGAAGGTGAGAAGAGGGTAGAGAAGAGGGAAGGTAGAGAAGAGGGGGGAGGTAGAGAAGAGGGGGAGGTAGAGAAGAGGGGAAGGTGAGAGAAGAGGGGAAGGTAGAGAAGAGGGGGGGAGGTAGAGAAGAGGGGGAAGGTAGAGAAGAGGGGGGGGAGGTAGAGAAGAGGGGAAGGTAGGAGAAGAGGGGGAGGTAGAGAAGAGGGGGAGGTAGAGAAGAGGGGAAGGTAGAGAAGAGGAGAGAAGAGGGGGGGAGGTAGAGAAGAGGGGAAGGTAGAGAAGAGGGGTGTAGGAGGCAGCCTTGGGGTACCACTGTAAAATTGTTCACTTCCTGAAGGTAAGGAGAACCGTGCTGTTCACCTCACACCCCAAGAGAGCTGTACGCATGGTTACCCGCGCAAGCATGTATACACGTCACACATGAACGGCGGAAAAATAACTCAAGAGGCATATGAACGCATGAAAAACTCCTACATGCGTACACGGAAGTAGTCATATGTGTGTGTGTGTGGATACTTACACATATTCGTACACACACATTAAAAAGAGTTGATGTCTGTCTGTTCTCTGTCTGCCTGTCTGTCTGTCTGTCTGTAATAACGTCATGGCTGGATAGGGCTCAGCCAATCAGAGGCTTCCATCATACGTAAACAGGCTGAACTCGCTATGGTTGGCTGAAGTGCTTGTGGTAATGTGAGGCACTGATTGACACACACACACACACACACACACACACACACACACACACACACACCAACCAATACATTATGTTGGGTACGACAGGTGTACAGGTGTAACTTTCTCACCTGTGATGATAATTAACTCACACGTGACCTGTATAGAGGGTTAAAGGTGTTTTATTGTGTATCAGGTATGGTTAACACCTTGGGTATAATGAGTTAACCCTTTGAGTATAATGAGTTAACCCTTTGAGTATGACTTAACCCTTTCAGTACAATGATTTAACCTTTAGAGTACAATGACCAAATCCTCTGAGTACAGTAACTTAACATCCTGAGAACGATGCTACACACTTGAGTACGATGGATTTTACCACAAAAATATGAATCCCTTGAGTACCATATCTTAACCCCTTGATTACGAGTACCTATCCCTCTGAGGACGATGACTGTGCTAAAGGGGTTAGGTTATCGTCCTCAAAGGCTGATTAAGGATGACTGGATAGACAGACGTTCACACATTATTATATTACCCCACTTTAGAGGTGACGAGGAATAATAATAATAATAATAATAATAATAATAATAATAATAATAATAATAATAATAATAATAATAATAATAATAATAATAATAACATGAAATTTTTTTATAATAATAATAATTGGGGTCCAGGTGAGGAGCGACTTGAGAGAAGAGAGAGAGAGAGAGAGAGAGAGAGAGATTATCACAAGTGTCCACAGGTGTATTAATTAGAGACAAACTTACCTGTAGCTTCTGTGTCATGGCTAAGAGCACCACACACACACACACACACACACACACACACACACACACACACACACACACACACACACACACACACACACACACACCATAATGACCTCTCAGTACCGGAGCTCCATCACACACAATCACTACGACACATCCGGATCACATAAACCATCAGAGTGTGTGTGTGTGAGGGGGGAGGAAATATACGAGGTATGATGGGAGGGGGAAGGGGAGGGGGGGAGGGGAGGGGTGAGAGAGGAGAGGAGGGAGGGGGGAGCAGTACATCAACACAGCTATAAATCAACTAAACACGTTAATACACAAGCGAGAAAATTACCCAAACACAAAAACACAACAAAACGAGACGAGTTGGGGGAAAAAAACACTACACACACATATATTACTTACCTTTGTTGTCTGTCTGTCTGTCTGTCTGTCTGTCTGTCTGTCTGTCTGTCTGTCTGTCTGTCTGTCTTTGTTTTTCCCAGACAGGTGTTCAGAGGTCAGCCACAATCCTTACCTGTTAATGAGATAACATCATCACCTGTTCCCTCCTCTCTCTCTTCTCCTCCTCCCGCTACAAGAAGCGGCAGGAACAAGCAATTACATGGGGAGGTTAATTGCCATCTAAACTGCCTGTTAGGTGTGTAGTGTACCGGCAGTAGTGGTGGTGCGGCTGTGTGTGGTCGTGCTTCCGTGTGTGTGTGTGTGTGTGTGTGTGTGTGTGTGTGTGTGTGTGTGGTGTGTGTGTGTGTGTGTGTGTCCAAAATAATTCAAGAACGGGTTTAATGAGATAACGCTACACACCTACCCTCAAAAAGTATCTTTACGATTGAGTGTTAAACAATATGACACAATGGATGAAGGATTCTGCCAACCCTACCAAGACAACAGGAGTCACAGTGTTCATTTTGAAATTCATCGATCACCACCGTAAAGATATTTTTTGGGGAGACTTCACATATGATAGAACTTGTGTAAATCGGGGCAAAAACTGGTCATGGTGTTAAAGAAAAGGACATGGGAAAGTTTCTAGAGGGGGGACTTTTATAAATTTACGGTAAAAGCGACGCTAGTTTGATATTTATCCTGCCATGATAGCGGTTTACTGGCAAGGTTTATTACTACAGACCAGAGAGGAAAGAGGAAGATACTAACTTGGCATACACAAGGCATAGTTTGTGTTATTAGGCATTAACGAGTTGTAAATGACTGTTGCAAGTGTGTAGGATAAACTTGCAATAATATGCTTCCCTTCCTCTCTCTCCTTCCTTCCCCCACCCACTCCCATCATCCCTCTCCCTCCCTATCCCTCTCCATCCTTCACCTTCTAACCCCATCCCTCTATTCCTCACCCCATTTCTCTTATGGACTCTCTCCTCCTCCATCCTTCCCTCACTCCCCTCCCCACCTAACGGACCCCTCCCTTTCCTTCCCCACTCCTTCTCTCCTCCCCCACACCTTCCCTCCTCCTCCCCACCCGAATCCCTCTCCAAAAGTGCATGCAAGTTGCTGTTGTTGGGTTTGCATTGTGTTGCCCCGGGTGGCCTTATTGTCATGCAAACGTTCATTCATTATACCTCCTGGGGCCTCATTGTCCGTCTGGTTGTTGATCGTAGCTTCGTATGCTCTCATTCACACACGCCTGTCCTTGCCCCAAGTGCTTGTGTCCGCCATGCTTGCACAACACGGATAAAGTATTCCTATTGCGGCTGTCATGCACTGGATACCGGTAGCTTTGGCACGGGCCAGTGTGTATGTGTAGGAGGGGTAGGGGGGGTCATGCGCACACACACACATACACACACACACAGAAAAGGTAATCATGTAGGCAGCTTTACGAGCATGGCAGGCGACGTGAGGTATGTTGTGTGTGTGTGGTGTGTGTGTCGTGTATACCCCACATCAAATCCTCCGTGTAAACATTCAGCAGACAAATAAACACATTCTAACTAGTCATCATTCTTAAATATAAAACATTAAACACTCTGGATAAACATTTAAGTGAAGTCAAATATCTAAATCAACATTCTTAAGCAACATTCACCAGCAATAAAGTACAATCACACATTCTAACAGCCGTTCATTCTCCTCTCATCACCAACACAAGGACAAGTTCTGCTCGACGCCCGTGTGTGTATTACGGACGTGTTATCATCTCTCTCCTTAATAAAATGAGTAACTTTTTTTGTTTTGTTTTGTCTAAGAGTTAATTTATCTAACCTAACCTAACCTAACCTAACCTAACCTAACCTAACATAACATAACCTAACCTAAAATAACCTAAGCTAACCTAACCTTACGAACTTAACCTAACCTAACCTAACCTAACCTAACCTAAAATATCCAAAGCTAACCTAACCTAACCTTACGAACCTAACTCAACTTAACCTAACCCATGAACTTAACTCAACCTAACCTAACCAACTAACCTAACCTAACCTAAAATAACCGTAAAATCTAAAGCTAACCTAACCTAACCTAACCTAACCTAACCTAACCCCTGTGTTGTGACCTTAAGACACAACACACAATAATCATTCAACTTTAAAACCCCGACAAGACCTTAACTACACCATTAAGCTTTCTCAAGTTTAACTACACAGCTGGAGTTGACTTAGTAATTATATAAGATGTCAGTAGTGACGTTAACACTGCCAGGATGAACAAGTGCTGCTTGATATTAAATAAATATAACTGAATTAAAAGTCAACAAACAACAACAAACAACAACAACAACAACAACAAACAACAACAACAACAACAACAACAACAACAACAACAACAAACAACAACAACAAACAAAAAAACAACAACAACAACAAAATAAACAACAACAACAACAACAACAACAACAACAACAACAACAACAACTAAACAACAACAACAACAACAACAACAACAACAACAACAACAACAACAACAACAACAAAAACAACAAAACAACAACAACAAACAACAACAACAACAACAACAAACAAACAACAACAACAACAACAACAACAACAACAACAACAACAACAAACAACAACAAAATAAACAACAACAACAACAAACAACAACAACAACAACAACAACAACAACAACAACAACAACAACAACAACAACAACAACCTCATTACAATGCTTAAGATATAAGATTTAATATAACAGTATTAATAATAATGATGTACAGATCCGTTCAGAGGTTGGTGAAGGGAGCTTAGTTTGTTGTACCTTCCTGTGAAGGGAGCATAATCTGTTGTACCCTTCCTGGTGGTGAAGGAGCATAGTCTGTTGTACCCTTCCTGGGGTGAAGGAGCATAATCTGTTGTACCTTCCTGTGAAGGGAGCACACTTTGTACCCTTCCTGGTGTGAAGGTAATCTGTTGTACCCTTCCTGGTGGTGAAGGGAGCATAATCTGTTGTACCCTTCCTAGGTGAAGGGCATAATCTGTTATACCCTTCCTGGTGGTGAAGGAGCATATCTGTTGTACCCTTCCTGGCGGTGAAGGGAGCATAATCTGTTGTACCCTTCCTGTGGTGAAGGGGCATAATCTGTTGTACCCTTCCTGGTGAAGGGCATAATCTGTTGTACCCTTCCTGTGGTGAAGGAGCATATCTGTTGTACCCTTCCTGGTGGTGAAGGGAGATAGTCTGTTGTACCCTTCCTGGTGGTGAAGGAGCATAATCTGTTGTACCCTTCCTGGTGGTGGAGGGAGCATAGTCTGTTGCAACCTTCCTGGTGGTGAAGGAGCATAATCGTTGTACCCTTCCTGGTGGTGAAGGGAAGCATAATCTGTTGTACCCTTCCTGGTGGTAGGAGCATATCTGTTATACCCTTCCTGGTGGTAAAGGAGCATAATCTGTTATACCTTCCTGGTGGTGAAGGGAGATAGTCTGTTGTACCCTTCCTGGTGGTGAAGGAGCATCTGTTGTACTCCTGGTGGTGAAGGAGCATAATCTGTTGTAACCTCTGGTGGTGAAGGGCAATCTGTTGTACCCTTCCTGGTGGTGAAGGGAGCATAATCTGTTGTACCCTTCCTGGTGGTGAAGGAGCATAGTCTGTTGTACCTCCTGGTGGTAGGGAGCATAATCTGTTATACCCTTCCTGGTGGTGAAGGAGATAGTCTGTTGTACCTTCCTGGTGGTGAAGGGAGCATAGTCTGTCATTCTCCCTGGTGAAGGGAGCATAGTCTGTTGTACTCCTGGTGGTGAAGGAGCATAATCTGTTATACCCTTCCTGGTGGTGAAGGAGCATAGTCTGTTGTACCCTTCTGGACGACAGGTCACTACGCCGACCCCCCACCAACACACAGTGAACCTGACAGCTGAACAGTGTGTGGAGGATATTAATGTGAGTATCTGCCAAAGTTACTGCTGATGGCTGATGAAGACGTGTTCCTATCTCGTTTACCAGAGCAGAGATCTATGGTGATACGAGTAGCCATTAGAGTACAAGAAGGTGATTGGTTTAGAGTGAACAATCGCCCTACGAGTGGTTAATGGCAGCAGGACGTCGATAATGATTAATGGGAACAATCATTAGTGTAAACCATGAACTTCTGAACGGATTTGTACAACACCCAAGATTAAACTTCAACACATTATTAGGTGTGTGTGTGTGTGTGTGTGTGTGTGTGTGTGTGTGTGTGTGTGTGTGTGTGTGGTTTGTAACTCCCTCTCCTCACCATTCTCACTTCCTCACCCTTATCACCTCCTACATCCCCTTCTCCTCCCCACTATTCTCACCCTCCCCTCCTTTCCATACACCTCTCCCTCTCTTCCCACGTGGCTAAGACGTAGACTAAGGCAGCCATATGCTCTTATGTCTTATACAACTGGTAATTTGTGCTAAAGGGAAGTGGTGGTGGTGGTGGTGGGGTGGTTGTGGTGGGGTGGTTGTGTGGGGTGGTGTGGGGTGTTGTGGTGGGGTGGTTGTGGTGGGGTGGTTGTGGTGGGGTGGTTGTGGTGGGGTGGTTGTGGAGTGGTTGTGGTGGGGGTGTGGTGGGGTGTTGTGGTGGGTGGTTGTGTGGGGGTTGTGGTGGGTGGTTGTGGTGGGGGGGTTGTGGTGGGGTGGTTGTGGTGGGTGGTTGTGGGGTGGTTGTGGTGGGCTGGTTGTGGTGGTTGTGGTGGGGTAGTTGTGGTGGGCTGGTTGTGGTGGGGTGGTGGTGGGGTGGTGGTAGTGGGCTGTGTAACAACCGACTATCCATCCCTATCACCACACACACACACACACACACAACACACACACACACACACACACACACACACACACACACACACCACTATTCACCTAACCAACATAATTGCCTCACACACCTAATTCATTAAGTCTGTAAACATCACCTGTCTCAAGAAGATGTTTACCTTCCCAGTCATTCATTAGCGTACCTGTCTACCTGCCTACGTCATCAACAGGTGTCATTAAGTCTAGCAAAAAAAAAATTGGCCGATATATTTCACGTAAGCAATTAGTTTTGGGTCTAATTTATATACAGGCATAAAGAATATATATAACCTGCATTAGTCATTTAGTTAATAAGATCGTTCCTAACACAGGTGGGTATATTTCACAGGTAAATTATCTCGTCCCCATTAAGATATCTATGTATATCTGTATATCATCTAAGTATATAATTAACATCACTATAATTCTTTCATCGTCTATAAAGCTCAGGTAGAGTAATTCATTCATCTATATTGATTTACCTGTTGTGGTTAGGTTAGGTTTTGGTTAGATTTGGTTAGGTTAGGTTAGTTTAAGTGTTAGGTTTAGGTTAGGTTAGGTATGGTGGCTGAGTGGATTCAACCTTCACCTCTAGTCTTAAGTGTCTCAGATTCTCACCCGAGGCCCTCCCCCCTAATTCACCCAGCTATGAACGAGCACCTTACTTTACAGATGAGGAAAGTGAAGGCTGTTGTGTGCAGTGCCGACCATGTTATACCACCTTGTGTACAGAATAAGACTTAGGTTGCAGTGTACTATATCCACACTACCCCTAACGAACCACGAGGCACTACACACCATCACCACCACTACACACCATCACCACCACTACACACCATCACCACCACCCACCACCACACACCATCACACACCATCTATCACCACCACCACCATCACCATCACCACCAACCACCATCACCACCACCACCACCACCATCAAGTATTATCAACGGCCGGATAATGTCTATTTTCATTAACCGGCATCCGGATAGATAATGTATACTAACCGGATGGAAAGCCAGATAGCGACAATATAACAGACAATGACATAGAGAAAATAAAAGGAATAAAATAATTACACACACACACACACACACACACACACACACACACACACACACACACACACACACACACACACACACACACACACACACACACACACACAGCTTCCAACAACCACACATCATCCCAAACACTCACACCTCGCCAACTACTATCATACGCCCGCCAAATAATGACATGAGGCGCCAAATTGCCACTCCGGGCCGCGAAAAACAACCGGTTATTTAGCAGGTGTAATGGCCGCCCTGTGCAGTGAGAGGTGTTATTCCCACGCTGCGCAGGAGGAGGGAGGAGGAAGAGGAGGAAGAAGAGGTAGGAGGAGGAGGAGGAGGAGGAGGAGGAGGAGGAGGAGGAGGAGGAGAGGAGGAGGAGGAGGAGGAGGAGGAGGAGGTAGGAGGAGGAGGTAGGAGGAGGAGGAGGAGAAGGAATAAGAGGAGGAGGAGGAGGAGGAGGAGGAGGAGGAGGAGGAGGAGGGAGGAAGAAGAGGAGGAGGAGGAATAAGAGGAGGGGAGGAGGAATAAGAGGAGGAGGAGGAGGAGGAGGAGGAGGAGGAGGAGGAGGAGGAGGAGGGAGGAGGTAGGAGGAGGAGGTAGGAGGAGGAGGAGGAGGAGGAGGAGGAGGAGGAGGAAGAGGAAGAGGAAGAGGAAGAGGAGGAGGAGGAGAGGGAGGAGGAGGAGGAGGAGGAGGAGAAAGAAGAAGAGGAAGAGGGCGTCGTCTAGAAGCACCACACCATCAGCAGGGGTCGACCCGGGGCGGACCATCCTGCGCCCTGCAATTAGCCACGACAGCCGCTGATGATCGTATCGCCTGTCAATCAACGCCTTAACTACCATCTGCACCTAACACAAGGCCATTACTCAAGTTGATAAGTGATCCGTCGGGAGGGGGGGGAGGGGGAGAGGGAGGGGGAGAGGGGGGGAGGAGGGGAGGGAAGAGTCAACATGCAAGAAATCAATTGGAGAGGACACGGGTTGTAGGAAAGGGAGGGGGAGAGGAGGGGTGGAGGGGGAGGAGGGGTGGAGGGGAGAAAAGGGAGGGGATGGAAGGGGTGGATGAGATGTCGGCTTGGCTATTCGGCGTGTGAATCGTTTAATGTGAGGGAGGGGCAAGGAGAGGGAGGGGTGGGGGAGGTGGGATGAGAGGGAGGGAATGAGGGGGAGGGGATGAGAGGGAGGATGAGAGGGGAGGGGTTCAGAGGAGGGGGAGAAGGAAGGGGAGGGAGGAGAAGGGAACAGGAGGGGGAGAGAGAAGGAAGAGAGAGAGAGAGGAAGAAAATGAGTTGGGAGAGGATGAAAGAGAAAGAAAGAAGGAGTCAATTAGGAAGGAAGGAAGGAATAAAAGACGTAAGTGTAAAGAACAGTCAGATGTATACGGGAAGAGTCAGGTGTGTATGCGGATCAGTCAGGTGTGAAAGGATTAGTTAGAGACAGTGGGTTGTTCACATACTTTCTGGTTACACGATAGAACATTTCCCACACCTGATGGCTTCCTGATGTACAGATCTCTCTCTCTCTCTCTGACAACCTTCATTTGGTGTGTGTGTGTGTGTGTGTCTGTGTGTGTGTGTGTGTGTGCGTGTGTGTGCGTGTGTGCGTGTGTGTGTGTGTGCGTGTGTGTGTGTGTGTGCGTCCCTCGTCATATAGTCACTCAAAAACCACGTTGTAATCATCATTTCTAAATAAACACCTATACAAATACACCTGTGAGTCACCTGTGTTATATCATACACCTGTCTTACACTTATACACCTGGCTTTCACACTATACACACCTGTCTAACACTTTACACCTGGTTGTCACTCCACACCTAGCTGTCACACTACACACCTGGCTGACACTGACTGCTACATTAAACACCTGACTGTCACGCTACACACCTGTTTGTCACGTGAGTCATATATAAACAAACTATCAACAAGCAAGAATAGAAAAAACTGAAAGACCCGACAAACACAAGGTCAATAAGCAAGTATAATGGAGGGCTGTGGTCGCCAACCCTCAGATGACAAACCTCGATTGGTATGTCATGTGGTGAAAAAGGGAACTGTCATGGCATATAAGTGACACCTAATGAAACACAATTTGTGTATTAGACAAAAACGAATCCCAAATTACTACATGAACAAACCTTTATGAATATGTTTGAGAAATACAAGGAAATGACAGTGTGCGACGGTATGACAGGCATGCGTTATAGCGTGACAGGTGGGGCCGTGACGTGGGTTTATGAGCTTCCCCCCTACCCCCCCCCCCTCTCTCTCCCCCATGTCACGCGTCATAATTCTCACCAGGGAAGCGTAACACGGAATTAGTCACAGTCGCAAACTTGTAACACTGTGTAACTCCTACTCAGGAAGTGTATGTGTGTGTATGTGTGTGTGTGTGTGTGTGTGTGTGTGCGCAGGTAATTCACTCTACTATAACCTATTCATCCTGTTAACGAGTAATTGTCAGGTAATATAACACACAGGTGAGAGGTGACGCGAGACAGGTACATAGCTCAGGTAACACAACAATGAAATAGTGTAGTGTTACATAATAAACATCACATCTGTATCATAATTCATACCTGATGTGACAGAACTGACATACCTACTGGGGTTCACGTAACATAACAGGCATAAATGACAAGTGTAAAGTAACAATATCGTAACAGTACACGAATGCCTCACAGTAGGTTGAGTTAGGTTAGGTTAGGTCAGGTCAGGTTGGGATTCATTTGACCTTCAATTGCCACAAACACCACGAGAGATTTTCACCCACGAAAAATAATACAAATTTAATCAAGATTCTTCAAACAGCAGAACCAGAAGACAGACAGACAGACAGACAGACAGAGACAGACACGTGACAGGAAGTGGTGGTGCTGAACAATTACACCAGACATGTGTAGTAATGACCAGCCCGGCGACCATCCTGCGGCCGCTGCGGTGGTTTACTGTTGGCGGCTGCGGTTCACTGACAGCTGCCGCGACCACACTGTCCCTGTGGCTCCTACTACTGTGGTAGACGATGATGGTGCGGAGACGATGGATGGTGTGGTACTGTGGTAGGTGGGGTGTGGTACTGTGGTAGGTGGGGTACTGTGGTGGGATTTGAGGTGGGCTGGGGAATCTCAACACACCGTGGGGATCCTGTTGTGTCATCATTGTGGATCTGGTTGTGGGGGTATGTGGGGGTGTGGGGGTATGTGGGGGTGTGGGGAGTATGTGCAGATGTGGGGGTATGTGGGGGTGTGGGGGTATGTGGGGTGTGGGGGTGTGGGGTATGGGGGTGTGGGGTGTGTGGGGTGTGGGGGTATGTGGGGGTGTGGGGGTGTGGGGGGTGTGGGGTGTGTGGGTGTGTGGGTGTGGGGGTGTGGGGTGTGGGGTGTGGGGGCGTGTGTGGGGGTGTGGGGGTGTGTGGGGGTGTGGGGGTGTGGGGGCGTGTGGGGGTGTGTGGGGGCATGTGGGGGGTGTGGGGTGTGGGGGTATGTGGGGTGTGTGTGTGGGGTGTGGGGGCATGTGGGGGCATGTGGGTGTGGGGGCATGTGGGTGTGGGGGCGTGTGGGGGGTGTGGGGGGTATGTGGGGTGTGTGGGGTATGTGGGGGTGTGGGGGTATGTGGGGGTGTGGGGGTATGTGGGGGTGTGGGGGTATGTGGGGGTGTGGGGGGATTGGAGGTACTTATAATATAGTGAATAACGTTAATATAAGTGTCATGCACATTTAAACAGACGTGTGTATAGCTATGAATAACAAGAGTGGTAATATAAATCTTGAACGAATAATAATAATAATAATAATAATAATAATAATAATAATAAAATCGTACTCACCTGTGTCTGATATCGTCTTCCTTAATTCACGTACAGGTATGCAAACAGTAACTCACATCAACCACCTCACAAAGTACACGCGCAGTAAAAAAAACACACCCACAGAGACGTTAAAACACAAACACCTGAGTACAGTTATGTCATGAAGGAGTGTTGGTGAGCGTGTCTCCTCAAGATGGTGGAAGTGGTACCCCTGAATTCTCTCCTCACATACAGGTTTGTTAATTGCGTCTTGTGCTTTTATTTCATCACTATAATACACTTTATACACTCCTAGATGGTTTTAGGTGTCTAGAGAATCATATTGTAGTGTAGTTACCGGTAGTGAATGAGTCTGTAACCTGTAATTAGTTACGAGAGGACAGGTAATCACGCCATCATCACCTGGGCGGGAGGGGGGGGACCAGATGGCAAAACAATGGCAGAATTTTCACAACGTTTCTGCCTCCGTCAAGACCCAGAAGAGTTCACACGTTCTAAAACACCTCACTAACTCAGTCACTGGTTAAAGATAAGAAAGTTGGTGATTACACAGGCGAGTGTAGACGTTTGGTGGTTGTTAAAACACCAGATATTGACACTGACAGTCACGCTCCGCCACCCACCAACAATACTGTGAGAGCCGACGGTGGTCCAGCAACACGACACACTGTTGACCTCTTGAGACAACGAACCAATAAAAATTTCAACAAGTAATAACATCTGCTGTGAGAACCTCCCCCCCAAAATTTATTATTTAAACTTTTGTTGAATAAATAAAGTTCTAATAATTATCTTTGTGTTTATTTATAAGTTAAATAGACTTAGAGAGAAGTGAAGATTCCCCCCCGGTAGTGAGTTGGTGGTTCAGAAGAGCGACACTGCTTCGAACGGTCGGGTAATGAAACAATGAACCTCTGTAAATACTGGAGAGAGAGAGAGAGAGAGAGAGAGAGAGAGAGAGAGAGAGAGAGCTAACCCCCATTATTTGAAGTCAATTATAATTCACGAAAATTTGGTACAATGAAAAATGTTTTAGTAAATTTGTGAAGACGTAAACTAGAATCTAATTGAACACACACTGACAAATATATGTCTCCGTTGTTTATGTGATCACTTGAATGGGGATGGGGGGGGGGTGAAAGGAGGGGGAGAAGGAACTAAGGATTAACGAATGGGATGGAAGAGGTAAGAGGCAATGATGGGAAGGAATGCGAGAAAAGGAAGGATGGGAGGAGTGGGCGGAGAGGATGAGAAGGAAAGGACGGGAAAGAGGGAATGAATAAAAAGGAGGAAGGTGTGATGGAAGGGAGAGGGAGAGTAAGAAAGAGAAAGCATAAAAGGAATGTACAAGAAAGAACTTGTGAAATTTTAAAATAGATATGCTAGGCCTCACCATTTCCTCTATGTCATGGAAGCCACACATCCTCAACATTGCTAAAGCTGCCTCCCGAAAGCTGGGAATGCTGTACAGATGCCGTAGCTACTTCACTCCTGAGCAGTTGCTTCAAGTATATAAGGGATTCATTCATCCTAACTTGGAGTACTGCTCTCATATCTGGGGTGGCTCTTCAACTGTTAGATAGGGTGGAATCAAAGGCATTTCGTCTTATTAACTCTCCTCCTTTAGTTGATAATCTCTCTTCCCTTTCTCTTCGCCACAATGTTGCTTCACTCTCTCTCCTTTACAGGTACTTTAACGGGCAATGTTCGGTGGATTTGGCATCCTGTGTACCGCCGGCAAGGCCGTGAGCTCGTAACACACGTCTTGCCCGCGGTGCCCATCATTTCTGTGTGGATGTCGGTCACACTAGAATAGCCCGTTATAGTACATCCTTCTTTCCTCACACAGCCAAACTGTGGAATGCTCTGCCTTCTTCTGTGTTTCCATACTCATACAATCTGTCTCACTTTAAAAAGCTGGTTTTCCGTCATCTTCGTGGTGTAGATTAATATAACCTTTTTCTTTTCTATTTTTAATTTCTTTTTATTCTTATTTTTTCGCCCCCAGGCCCCGGTGTGGGTCGATGATCTGTGCCCGGGTGGACTATGATCTGTGCCCGGGTGGACCATGACCCGTGGAGAGGACAACAAGTGTTTCAAAAGGGAGAATGAAGGGAGATGTAGATGTGGAGTTGGGGAACATGATAGGGAGAGGAAGGAAGGAAGGAAGGAAGGAAGGAAGGAAGGAAGGAAGGAAGGAAGGAAGGAAGGAAGGAAGGAAGGAGGAATGAAGGAAGGAAGGAAGGAGTGAAGGAGGAACTGAAGGGAAGGAGAAGTAAGGAAGGAGGGGAAGAAGAGAAGCAAGGAAGAAGAGAAGCAAGGGAAGGTGTAAAGGTAAGGGAATGGGGCAGGATGGAAGGAAAGAAGGAAGGAAGGAAGGGGGGGGCGTTTGTCTGGGTATAGTCAGTCAGCTGGTGGTGTCACGTGGTCTTGTTTGTAAACAATGGGAGGCAGATTATTGTTGTATCCCCGTCACTACTCTTGTGCTGTACAGGTGTGTGTGTGTGTGTGTGTGTGTGTGTGTGTGTGTGTGTGTGTGTACAACTCAACAAAACAAACTACAACAAAAACACACCAAGCTGCCGCCGCTACACCATCCTCTCAGCACCGCCACCTGCTACCACCTGAGATCCCTCGTCCACAAAATTACTGCTCGACACCACAACCAGGTCCCCCACCCCCCCTCCCCACACGACCACAAACTAATCACTAGAACAGCCCAATTCCCAGCCACTGTAACTATCATTAACAGCTCGTATATAACATGTGTGTTTACTCATTGACTGTTTTATTTTTGTGCCGTAACTGTGTTGAAAGACCTTGTTGAGTGTTGTATGCTGTTATTATTATTATTATTATTATTATTATTTAGTGGAAATATATACAAAAAAAACATACAAACATAACTTTTATACACACACACACATACACACACACACACACACACACACACACACACACACGAAAAACACAAACAAACACAAAATAATCAGACTGGCCTGGAGCGTGTAGCTATTTTTGTTCACTGGGATTTCCAACAGACAAAACTGGAAAAAATTGCTATTGGTCGAAATTGAATTGACAGTTTGTTTCACTGAACTATTACTGTCATTCACATGACAGTTCCATAGTTGTATTAAGAGAGGGGTGGGAGGAGGGAGAGGGAAGAGGAAGTGAGAGGGAAGGAGAGGTGGGGAGAGGAGAGATGGGGAGGTGTGGGGGGAGAAGGGAGGAAGGGGGAAGAGGAGTGTTGGGTGAAAAAGGAGGCAGGGTGATTAATGTCAGTGGGGGGATGGGGATAGAAGGAGAGTGAGAAGGAAGAGAGGGTAGAACGGAAGGAGAAAAGGGAGGCTGGGGAGAGAGAAGAGAGGTGTGAGTGGAGGTGATGGGGAGAAGGAGGTGGGGAGAAGGAGGCAACACCTATGAAGAAAGCTTATTTATAATTTGAACCAACAGAGTCGACCCCCCACACACACACACACACCAAAAACCAAACACCGTCACTTTAAACGAAAACCACCACAACGAAACCCAAAGTAAGAACATATACAAAAACACCCAGACACACAGACCAAAAATCCAAGCAAACACCATCACTTAGATAGAAAAACACCCTCCCCCTAACAAACACCCCTTCCCTTAAGAAAACACCAATATTTTTCACCCTGACTGAATATTCTACCATCTACCCCACCTCCCACCCCCCACCCCCCACACATAAACACTTACCTGTATGACGTATCAAAGTCTCATCAATACTCAAACACACACACACACACACACACACAACACACACACACACACACCCCATGAGAAGCTTTTATGACACGCATGTTGGTGAAGGTGAGTACGACATGCCTGGATCGAATATTATGATGGGTCATCAATAGTCACACCCGGCCCTGGCCAATAATGGAGTGTGTGTGTGGCGCTTGTGCAGGTAACGCTTGGCTGACGTCTTCATTAGTGTGTGTGTGTGTGTGTGTGTGTGTGTTGGGTAGAGTCACTTCAGTAGTTATCTTTACTGACTTGACTGATACTGTTTATTTACATCTATTTATTTTGGTGACCTCATTACCTAAGGTCAGAGGTCACGGGTGCAGGTTAACCCAGGAGAGCAAAGGAGTGAATGGTAGGACTGGAATGTAAGGAATGATAGAGTTGGAATGTCGGGAATAGTAAGACTGGAATGTTGGGAATCCTGTGGTTGGAATGTTTAAGATGGAGAAGGAGAAATTGCGGGACTGGAATACTGGGAATGGCAAAATAGAAATGGTGGGAATGATTATAAGAATGATGGGAATTGCTAGATAGGGATACTGGGAATGAGGGGGGGGGGCTGGAATACTGGGAATGGTTATGATTGGAGTTCCAGGAATTAAAAGGCGAGAAAGCCGGAAATAATGAGGTAGGAATTTCGGGAATGACGTGACTAAAGTGGAATGGTGATTTTGGAATGCCTGTATTGGTGATATAGACGTGGTTGGAATATTGGGAATGTCGAGGTAGGAATGCCAAGAATGATGAAAGTTGGAATATTGGGAATGATGAAAACGAAATGTCAGGAATGAAATAGGAATGGTGAAGTAAGAATGGTGGGAATAATGAAGTAGGAATGGTGGGAATGATGAAGTAGGAATGATGGGAATGATGAGGAAACAGACACCAAGATCACAGAATAACAAAACAACAGTTCAAGACAACACCACTTGATAACTTACCTTCAGTACACAGTTGTTTTAAGGCAGTCCGCTTGTCTTTATTCCTCTCACCTGTAACAAGACAACACGTTAATTAATTAGTGAATGTGTGTGAGTATACCTGTGGAGTCGAGAAGAAAAAAAGATAAACAAACCCACGAACCCGACACCTCGTACCCGGGTCCTGGGCAAGTCATGGAGAAGTGATCCGAACCCGGAGTTGATGGCGGCGCCCTTTATCACCTTATATGAAGCGACTATCAAACATCCACGGCATAAAAATGATCACCAGAGTAATTTTAGGGGTGAATTAACTCTCTGTTGGGCGGTTAAAAAGACGAGAGGACAAAAAAAAATGAAATTCTTAAAATGTAAACAAAGGGTGTGACGTCGTGAAGATTCTATTCTATTATTGGATGAAAATAAGTTCGTCAGTATAGGTTGGAAGTGACGTCATTAAGTTTCTGTTCTATTATTGGATGAAAATAAAATCGTGTACATAGGTTGGAAGTGACGTAATTAAGTTTCTGTTCTATTATTGGATGAAAATAAAATCGTGTACATAGGTTGGAAGTGACGTCATTAAGTTTCTGTTCTATTATTGGATGAAAATAAAATCGTGTACATAGGTTGGAAGTGACGTCATTAAGTTTCTGTTCTATGATTGGATAACAATGAAATCGTCAACATAGATTGGAAGTGACGTCATTAAATTTCTGCTCCATGATTGGATGAAGTTAAATCGTCAGCAAAGATAGAATGTGACGTTATGATTTTGTAGCCTGTGATTGGTTGAGAAGATTGTGAGGATCATACATTAATTTCTCTGAGCGATTAAATATAATAATAATAATAATAATAATTCAAGTAAAATAATAAGGATTCGAACGTAAAAAAACGATCGTCAAAAAATAGATAGTAAGTTTTTTTAACGTAAAGTATATAATTCAAACGATAGATAAACGGGTGTAAACATTTAAACACGCGCTGATTGGACAATAAGAATGGTGATTTTCCCACCAATCATAAACGAGTGTGAAGACGCTGCACTGCTGCACTGTGATTGGCTGTAGGATCTTAAGACGTCATAACTCTGATTTATGAGGAGAGATCGCCTTCTGTGATTGGCTGTAGAATCTTAAGACGTCATAACCCTGATATATTACGAGTGATCTACTTCTGTGATTGGCTGCACTACTTCAAGACGTCATAACCTTGATTAATGAAGAGTGATCGTCTTCTGTGATTGGCTGCACTACTTCAAGACGTCATAACCTTGATTAATGAAGAGTGATCGTCTTCTGTGATTGGCGAATTATGATTATTATTGGAGCGTTTATTTACAGCTTGTGTTGATAAACCCGCCAGACAGGTTATTATCAACAGAAATAATTAAGTTATTTGCCGCTGGTGATTGAATTATTACAGCGGGTTAGAGGCTCCTGTTAGTCTTAATTATCAGGTGTTTGGTTATTTATATCAACACTACCTGACGCTACCACCTCACGACAGCATGTGTGTGTGTGTGTGTGTGTGTGTGTGTGTCCCCCTGCCTCTGTATGTATGTATGTATGTATTTTCATCACAACTACTCTATTGATCTCTAGGAATACCAACAATATAGTGAGTATTATAGTGACAAACACCATAACACCATAACACCATCACAACAACACCACCACTAAAGGCCTAATGTAGAAATAGACCTCAGCTGCATTCTCCCCTCCCCCTTGGCTGATCATATTATCTCCCACCGTCAGTAGCTCCCCCCCGCCCTTTGCTGACGACCTATTATCTCCTCCCCACACACTGTCTCCCCACTCCCCCCACACCCTCCCATCCACCCCACCCACCACACACACTAATCAGATATTGTGAGGTAATGGAGAAGGTATCATCCCCTCCATAGGTAATTAGTGAGGTGTTTCCTTCTTCACTAGTTGTATTATTTCCTTTCCTTCTCTCCTCCATCTTTATTCCTTCTCCCTCTATTCCCTTCCCTACCCCCTCTCTCCTCTACTATCCTACCGTCTCTACTCTCTTCTTCTTCTTCTTTATCTCTACCCATTCCTTCCTCCCTTCCCTCTTACCCCTTCCTTTCTCTTTCCTTTACCTTCTCTCCTCTTCCTCTCCTTCCTCCCCACCCTCTTCCTCCCCTCCTCCCCCCCACCCTCTTCCTCCTCTCCTCCCCCCACCCTCTTCCTCCCCTCCTCCCCACCCTCTTCCTCCCCTCCTCCCCCCACTCTTCCCTCCCCTCCTCCCCCCACCCTCTTCTCCTCTTCTCCCTCCTCCCCACCCTCCTCCTCCCTTACCACCTGACAGGACCCTCCATCATCAGTTGTGGCCCAATGGTTGTGGTGCGTGGAGGGATTGGGCTCAAGTGGGTTGGCTTGTGTGAATGTGTGCGCGTGTGTGTGTGTGTGTGTGTGTGTGTGTTAACCACCCACACACACACACACACACACACACGAAGAATTACCCAGGTCACTTCCTTGTACATAAATCACGACGTAATTTGAGGTAATTTGTATAACACACACACAAGGCAGTAGAAAATATTACAAGGGATAACCACTATTACACGTTACCATTCCTTCGTTAATACACCCAAATTACGTTAAGCAGCCTCGTTTTTCATGTACACGTCTTATGCATTCGTTATACACTTGATGAATTGGAAATAAGTTCGTTGTACATTTTACTGTGTTACCAAGACCTGTATTAAGAGCTACTACTACTACTACTGACAATATCTACTACTGCTGACAACATCTACTACTGCTGACAACATCTACTACTGCTGACAACATCTACTACTGCTGACAATATCTACTACTGCTGACAATATCTACTTCTGCTGACAACATCTACTTCTGCTGACAACATCTACTACTGCTGACAACATCTACTACTGCTGACAACATCTACTACTGCTGACAACATCTACTACTGCTGACAACATCTACTACTGCTGACAACATCTACTACTGCTGACATCTACTATTTTGTAAAATGTCTACTACGCGAACAGTAGAAGTATGAAAAACAAAATGGATGATGTTAGGGCCTTGGTATGTACCGAAAAAATCGATATAATAGCATTCACTGAAACATGGATCAACCTAGACTCACATGAGTTACCTGTCGAATACCAAATTGCGGATTACAAATTGTTCCATACCGATAGGCTGTCCAGGAAAGGAGGCGGAGTAGCCATCTATGTCGGTGATAATCTGAAGTGCGAAATAGATAAGGAAATAAAATCTGAGCGGAAGACAGAAACAATTTGGATAGAATTAATCGACAGTAGGGAAAAATTAATCATTGGAGTAATATATAGACCTCCCAATCTTAATGGAGTTAATGAGCGACTTATCCGGGATGAAATGCGCAGGGCTTCCATACACAACAAAGTCTGTATAGTAAGCGATTTTAACCTTGGCCAAATAGATTGGACTGACCTTACGGGTAACTCAGTATCAGAGGATTTCCTCGAAACGATCCAGGACTGTTTCCTAAGTCAACATATAACCGAACCCACCCGGGGTAATAATATACTCGATTGGTTCTGTCGAACAGAGAAAAGCCTCTATTATGATGTCGAGTGAGGAACGAACTTGCAAATAATGATTCAAAATTAGATTCCAGTTAGATTTTCCGGGTGGCGTAAGGAAAAATTCCATTAAAGTCCCAGATTTCAGAAGGGCAAACTTTGATAGTTTAAAGAGGTAGCTGAGAGAGGGGGTGTCGCGCTTGGGCGTGAACCTGACAGATGACACCGACCTGATAACGAGATCTGAGATTGTCGAGTTCCACGACAATTTAAATAATGAGTTACTTAATGCACAAAGGCAGAACATACCATACAAAAAACTCAGATTAGACAACAATGACCCTAAATGGATAAATAATTATTTAAAGAACATTATTGGCCAAAGGAAGGCTATAGGTAGAAGGATAATCCGTGGCGAAATTTACCTCTGGGAGTATTATAAGGTATTGGCCGGTAGGGTTAGACCGAGATAAGAAAAGCAAAGAGGAATAATGAACTGAAGATAGCAAGGGAGGCGAAGACAAACCCCAAAGGATTCTACCAAATGTATCAAACTAAAACATGAGATAAGATTGGACCAATACAGTCAGATACCAGCGAGCTCACTGATAACGACGGAGAAATGAGCAATAATCTGAATAAATATTTTTCAACAGTTTTCACCACCGAAAATTTAAACATGATACCCGAGGCACCGACTCTATTCAGAGATAGCAAAGAAAACAAATTAAGCGAGATAGAAGTGACTAGTAACGATGTTAGTAAGCAAATAGACAAACTAAAGCCTAATAAGTCACCAGGTCCCGATGAGATATTTGCCAGAGTATTAAAGGAATGTAAGGAAGAGCTTAGTATGCCCTTAGCAAAGTTGTTTAACATGTTATTAAAAACAGGTGTAGTACCAGAATCCTGGAGGATAGCGAATGTAATACCGATTTTCAAGAAGGGGGATAGATCATTATCCTCTAACTACCGCCCAATCAGTCTAACATCAATAGTAGGCAAATTACTAGAATCAATCATTTCAAACTCTATTCGAATCCACCTGGAGAAGCACAAGTTGATCAATGATTCCCAGCATGGCTTCACAAGCGGACGTTCATGTCTAACTAATCTATTAACATTCTTTTCATCAGTTTTTGAATCGGTGGACGAGGGGCACAATTATGATGTGGTATATCTCGACTTTAGCAAAGCCTTCGACAGAGTCCCCCATGAAAGACTAATTAGAAAGGTAGAAGCGCATGGCATCAAAGGTAATATCCTTAAATGGATTAGGGCGTGGTTACGGGACAGGAAACAGAGAGTGAGCATAAACGGCACTAAATCGCATTGGAGCAACGTCACTAGCGGAGTTCCCCAAGGCTCAGTACATGGACCATTATTATTTATTATATACATAAACGACATAGATATCGGCATAGACAGCAACATAAGTAAATTTGCTGATGACACTAAAATAGGACGTGTAATTAAATCTGACGAGGACTCTGCAAAACTAGAGGAAGATCTAAAAAAAAAATTCGAATGGTCGGAAAAATGGCAGATGAAATTCAATGTGGACAAATGTAAAGTACTCAGTATAGGAGATGTAAACAGGAAAACCAGTTATCAGATGAACAACGATGCCATTGTGGAATCCGACTGCGAGAGAGATTTAGAAGTAATGATAAGTAGGAATCTTAAGCCAAGTAAACAATGTGTTTTTGCTCGTAACAAGGCTAATAAAGTACTTGGGTTCATACAAAGGAGTGTTAGTTACAAGACTAGCGAGGTCATCTTAAAATTATATCTAGCGCTTGTGAGACCTCACCTGGATTACGGCAGTTCAGTTCTGGTCACCGTATTACAGAATGGATATAGAATCCTTGGAAAGAATCCAGAGGAGAATGACAAGACTAATCCCGGGCATTAGGAACCTTGAGTACAGAGACAGGTTAAAGCATCTTAATTTGCACTCCCTCGAGAGACGTAGAGTGAGGGGCGACATGATAGAGGTGTATAAATGGAAGTCAGGGTTAAACAAAGGGGACATGACAAAGGTACTCAAACTATCCAACCAGGAGCGAACTCGTAACAATGGTTTTAAATTAGACAAATTTAGATTTAGGCGCAAAATAGGTAAACACTGGTTTGGAAACAGAGTAGTGGATGAATGGAACAAGTTACCAAATATCATCATTAACTCTAATACGCTGGATAGCTTCAAACATACTGTAGGTTGGATGGATATATGAGCAATAGGGGTTGGGTGTAAACGGGACTGTCCAGTATGACCCGCTGCAGTTTACTCCATTATTATGTTCTTTTGTTGACATCATCCACAATTACTCACACCCACTACTCCCCTCCTCCCATCTCTCTACCCTTCACCCCTCCTCCCCATAGGTAGGGGAGGAGGGCAGTGAGGCAGTATTATATTTTTGGACTCATTGTGGTGTGCTGGCTAGTCACTGTCTCCCCCTCCCCTCCCCACCACACCCTACCTCACCCCCTTCCCTCCCCACCACACCCTACCTCACCCCCTCCCCACCAATCTCCCTACTCCTCACCCTCCTCCCCACCTCACTGATTCTCACCTCACCTCCTCCCCACTCACACCCTACCTCACCCTCCCTCCCACCACCCCTACCTCACCCCCTCCTCCCCACCACCCCTACCTCAATTCTCCCCTCCCCACCATAGATTGCATAAATGTATATTTTGGACATTTCAATGATCCGGTCCTGGGGGAGGGGAGGGGAGGAAAGAGAGAAACGATGGAGTAGGGGAGAGGAGGGATGGGAGATAGAGATGGGATGGGAGAAAGAGGAAGAGAGAGGGGGAGGGACAGGGAGAAAGAGGGAGAGAGAGGGAGAGAGAGGGAGAGAGGAGATGAGGTCAGTTCTATTTCACATTCATGTATTGTATATAATTTTTTACATTGTTTTTTCTTTTAAATTCTAGTGAGTGTAACCCCTCCCCCCTACCCCCCCCCTCTAATTTTTTCTGTGGGGAGGGGGAGATCGGGGAAGGGGGTGAGGGAAGGGGGTGAGAGGAGAGTGGGAAAGGGTGTGTGTGTGTGTGTGTGTGTGTGTGTCACCCTTGATAAAATATTTCCACTCTCACTATATAAACCTGTCTATACTTTTACTCTCCCCCTCCCCTCTCCCCCTCCCCTCCTCTCCCCTCTCCGCTCCCCTCTCCCCCAAAATACAAACTCTTTTATCTCTATATTTATTTCTCCCCCACACACTATCTGTTTCCCCCCAGGAGTGACAGCGAGTGATAACCATAGTAAATTATTATATTTTTCCCCGACAATTTTTTCCCTGGAAGAGTTTAGTGTATACAGCTCCGTTCAGAAGGTGGTGAAGGGAGCATAGTCTGTTGTACCCTTCACCACCAGGAAGGGTACACAGACTATGCTCCCTTCACCACCAGGAAGGGTACAACAGACTATGCTCCCTTCACCACCAGGAAGGGTACAACATACTATGCTCCCTTCACCACCAGGAAGGGTACAACAGACTATGCTCCCTTCACCACCAGGAAGGGTACAACAGACTATGCTCCCTTCACCACCAGTAAGGGTACAACAGACTATGCTCCCTTCACCACCAGGAAGGGTACAACATACTAAGCCCTTCACCACCAGGAAGGGTACACAGACTATGCTCCCTTCACCACCAGGAAGGGTACAACAGACTATGCTCCCTTCACCACCAGGAAGGGTACAACATACTATGCTCCCTTCACCACCAGGAAGGGTACAACAGACTATGCTCCCTTCACCACCAGGAAGGGTACAACAGACTATGCTCCCTTCACCACCAGGAAGGGTACAACAGACTATGCTCCCTTCACCACCAGGAAGGGTACAACAGACTATGCTCCCTTCACCACCAACTTCTGAACGGATCTGTACATGTTACAACAAGGTCCGCCAGGTAGCTATACTATTTTTTCCCCAGGTTAGATAGTTTTTTTCCCCTTTCACAGCGCCCTATATTTTTTCCCCTATCACAATCCTGCTACACTTTTTTCCCTCTTGGTCTCTTGTTTAGCTGGGCTTTTTTTTTTCCTGTAGTTTATTTATCATCGATCTATATAGACTTTTGTTTTTGGTTTTTTATTTATCAACGTATTTGTATTTTTTTGGTTTTTCGGTTCAATCGTTTTTTTTTATTTTCATGCGAACTAAATTCTTTCCTTCTGAAGGCTTTTGTATCGCTTTTGTTTCCGTTGTTGTTATTGTTTATTTTATTTGTTATTGTTGTTATTTTGTGTTTTCATAACAAAGTGTACCATTGACGTAATAGGGTGGCGGCAAAGATGATTGGTCAACAGATATATGACGTAACAAGATGGCGGAGAAGGTGACGTAAATAGGTAGAGACGAATGTGATTGGCCGACACATATGTGACGTTTCACGGTGGTGACGAGGGTAATATGGTGACAACAAGATTCACACACACACACACACGCACACGCACACGCACACACGCACCTGTTACTTCACTTACGGAAATAACTCACCCCCCACCCCCCACTCCCCATCAATTAGCCGACAACCTACTAATCTCGACCCGCCCATTGGCTACGCCCTCAACCCGAACACCAATCACTATCTCTGCCCATAAACAACCATTAGAGAGATAATGCACCACCTGCCAGCCACCTGTACTACGCCAGGTGAGGTGGGCTAGGTAGGGTGGGCTGGGAGCAGGGTGGGTTGAGATGGGGGAAGGGATGGGGTAGAGTGGGTTGGGATGGGGGTAAGGTGAGGTGTGATAAGACCGCGTGGATTGGGCCAGGCCAGGTAGGGCGGGCCAGGTAGGGCGGGCCAGGTAGGGCGGGCCAGGTAGGGCGGGCCAGGTAAGGTGAGGTAGAGTAGCCTGACCAGAAGAGGACCCACCAGACCACACACACACACAACCACAGCCGAGTAGTAATACGACACTGTTGTAACCTAACCTGACCTAACCTGACCTGACCTGACCTGACCTGACCTAACCTAACCTAACCTAACCTAACCTGACCTGACCTGACATAACCTAATCTAGCCTAGACTAATTCTAACCTAACCAAACCTAACGTAACATAACCTAACTCTAACCTAATCCAGCTTGGCGGGTTATCTGAGGTAGGGTGAGGGATTTTGGAAACTTGTGATACCCTCCCTTTGTGACACCCCTCCCTTGTGACACCCTCCCTTTGTGACACCCCTCCCCTTGTGACACCCTCCCTTTGTGACACCCTTCCCTTGTGACACCCTTCCTTTGTGACACCCTTCCCTTGTGACACCCCTCCCTTGTGACACCCTCCCCTTGTGACACCCCTCCCCTTGTGACACCCTCCCCTGACACCTCCCTTGTGACACCTCCGACCCTCCCCGACACCTCTTCCTTTGTGACACCCTCCCCCTTGTACACCCTCCCTTGTGACACCCTCTCCTTGATGCACCCTCCCCAGACACCCTCCCCAGTGACACCCCTTCCTTGTGACACCCTCCCTTGTGACACCCTCCCTCAGACACCTTCCCAGACACTCTTCCCTTTGTGACACCCTCCCTTAGACACCCCTCCCTTGTGACACCCTCCCTTTGTGACACCTTCCTTTGTGGTGGTATGGAGGGGAGGGGATGGGAGGAGTAAAGGGGTAAGGAGGGGAGGTGGTGAGGATGGTGAAGAAGAAGGAAGAAGGAAGAAAGAAGGAAGGAAGGAAGGAAGGAAGGAAGGAAGGAAGGAAGGAAGGATGGAGAATACCGCTACAAAAAAATCATTCATACACAGACACCCCAGACAAAGAATCACCACACGAGACTCTGGTTTGATGTACAACTCTCTCCTCGACTCGGGATTAGCTGCCAATCAGAACCCTTTCATCTAGGATGGCTAATCCGAGGTGTGTGTGTGGTGGGTCTTTGTGGTTGGGAGAGAGAGAGAGAGAGAGAGAGAGAGAGAGAGAGAGGAGAGAGAGAGACACACACACACACACACACACACACACACACACATACATACCAGTGACTTATTCATCTTAACCAAAATTAACAAGTATTCTCAGGTCCACAGGTCTCAACAGGTCCACATTCCTCAGGTCCTCAGGTCTTCGGGTCTCAGGTCAGAGTAATTACCTGCGTGAGGGTGGTTGGGGGTCAGACTGAGGGCCTCCTGCACCCTCAGGTATTTCCCTTAAGACAATCATCAACACTGTCTGGTATGGGTCACCAGGCCAGCTTGGTAACTCACACGCTTGGTAACTCACACGTTTGGTAACTCACACGTTTGGTAACTCACACTCTTGGTAACTCACACGCTTGGTAACTCACACTTTGGGTAACTCACACGCTTGGTAACTCACACGTTTGGTAACTCACACGGTTGGTAACTGAGGTTCTTGGTAACTCACACGCTGGGTAACCAAGGTTCTTGGTAACTCACACGCTTGGTAACTCATTCTCTTGGTAACTCAGACTCTTGGTAACTCAGGCTCTTGGTAACTCACACTCTTGGTACTCACGGTTTGTCACTCACACGCTTGGTAACTCACACAAGCATGGTAACTCAGACACACACACAGTAATTCAGACACTCAGTAACACACACACACACACACACACAAAGTAAGTCACAAACACTCGGTAACTCACAGACACTCAGACACCTGAGCTATCCCACACACCTGACGTAAACACTAAGGAATTAAAAGATAACTCTCTTAATTAGGCGTCAAGGCACAGGTACACCAGGTAGCTCCAGGGGTGAGAAGTTTATGCCACCAGCTGGAAGAGAGATGGAGAGATAGGAGAGAGACCAGAGATAGAAATAGGAGAGAGACGAGGGAGAGATGAGAGAGACGAGGGAGAGATGAGAGACGAGGCAGAGATGAGGGAGACGAGGGAGAGACGAGGGAGAGAGAGGAGAGATGAGAGAGACGAGGGAGAGATGAGAGAGACGAGGGAGATGAGAGAGACGAGGGAGAGATGAGGGAGACGAGGGAGAGACGAGAGAGACGAGGGAGAGATGAGAGAGACGAGGGAGAGATGAGAGAGACGAGGGAGATAAATAGCGAGACCTTTTTCCGTGATGACCTGCCCAGGGTGACAGCTGACCGCCTTACCTGCCTTGAACCAGACAGGTGTGGCATCCTCACCTGGCCGGACAAGTACCTGTGTGCGTCCTAATGAGAGAGTACCTAACCTAACCTAACTTGGTTGAGTCCTTTGAGAGCTACAGGTCTTAAACACACACACACACACACACACACACACACACACACACACACACACACACACACACACACACACACACCTGACATCAGAAACACCTGGAGTAACAACACTTCCCACAATTTAAATTTTAGTGTCAGCTGTCAGTGTGGTGTCAGCTACAAAATAAAATGCATCTCTGTAGTTTTCCTGACGTGTAGTGGAGTGTCAGCCATGATGTTACCCGAGTGTCAGCCCCCAGCCAATCACCTACCACTATACGACTATTCACCTGACGTCACCACCAATCAGACGAGAGCAGTGGCCAGCTATGTATAATTTACCTAAAAAATATTTCCTGAAAAAAATAATAAAATAAAAATGGTTTAATTAAATTTTGAATATAAATTTTTTTTTTCGACGGAGACAAAACGGCAACCCCCATAAACTACCCCCACCAACTACCCCCACCAACCCCCACCAACCCCCATAAACTGTACATAAAGCAACCAGAACAACACCTTAACCCCACATCAAACACCCCCAACAAACGAGAAGAAAAAAAAATGAAAAAACTAACATTCAGCTGTGGTACATAACCTTTTAACACTCTAATTGGTTGTTGGGTCATTAGCAGAACCAAAAATATACCACGAAGGTAATTATAGAACCCAGGTTGTTAACACAGTGTGAGGGTGTGTTGAGGAAGAGCATTCACAGTTAAACAGAAAAAAAAAACTCGCAATCACGACGTCAACCACCATCACCCCCCCAGCTGTTGGTATTATCTTATTTATTGTATTCATCTTTTAATTTAACTTATTATTACATCAGGTAAGACATAAGTTACCTGTAATTAATTATTTTTTTTTTTTTTGGGGGGGGGCTGTGTTTTAAATTGTCTTCCAAGTATAGATTACGTCTGTTTTATCATGCGAGTCTTCCTGTGTTGTTGTGTTATGGGGCGACACCTGCGCCGGGACCACCACACCACCACCAGGTACTTCACCAGGTACTTCACCAGGTAAGGTCTCATTATAACTCTTAAATAGCCCATACATGACTTTTATACTTCCTCCAACTCAACCATGCGTCACACAGGTTCAGCCATGCGTCACACAGGTCAGCCTTGCGTCACACAGATCAACCATGCGTCACACAGGGTCAGCCATGCGTCACACAGGTCAACCAGGTATCCCACAGATCAACCATGCGTCACACAGGTCAGTCATGCGTCACACAAGTCAACCATGCATCACACAAACAACGCATCACCTAGCACTACCACCATGCGTTACCTTCCCTCCCCACGGGCTTAAACTCCCCCAAGCCAACGGGCGAGAAGACAGGGCAATTATCTCGTAACGACCAGGTAATTGCTGCCGGTAGTTAGATCTTGGGCTAAATTGCTCCCAGTGGCTGCACTAAAGATCACTCCTGATTAATGTAGGGGGGAGAGTGAGGTGATTACTGTATCGCCCAGGTAGTGGAGGGGGGAGGGGGGAATGGGAGAGGGACGCTACCAAATAAACACGGAGGGGAACACTTCTAATGAATCAAGACAAGAGTGCGTAATGGAGAGACGCACTCTTGTTTCTCAGTTTGCTTCTACTGTCACATTATCATCACGGTGTTAAGAGGTGATTCATGCTTTTATCAGTGGTTGAACCGAGAGTAGTTTTAGTCAGCGCTATTACCGTTTGGCTATGGTGTGAGGCAGCTCTTGTTAGTGTGACTCACACTAACAAGAGCTGCCTCACACTAACAAGAGCTGCCTCACACTAACAAGAGCTGCCTCACGCTACTAACAAGAGCTGCCTCACACGAACAAGAGCTGCCTCACACTAACAAGAGCTGCCTCACGCTACTAACAAGAGCTGCCTCACACTAACAAGAGCTGCCTCACACTACTAACAAGAGCTGCCTCACACTGTGTGAGGCAGCTCTTGCTAGTGTGAGGCAGCTCTTGTTAGTGTGAGTCAGCTCTTATTAACAGTATCATGAACCACCATTACCCAACCATGATATAAGTATAAATTTACACCACCCAATTACACCATTCCTGAAATCTTCCTTAATGACTTAATTAACTTGTAACTTGAGATAACAACACCCCGACTTGTAATTGGCTGAACAACAACATCAGCCCCGAACCACCACAACTACTGTACCGGATATTACCAATTTACGTAATCAGTATACATTTAATTGGGTGTAATTGGGCGAGACACTGAGACATGCTTACCGTCTGGTCTTCTCTTCCTCGCTACAATTTCACGGTCCAATTTATTCGTTCACGCAGGGGAGAGGGGGGGTTCGTATGAGGTATGCGGTGTAGTGAATGTCTGTGCACATGGTTTGTAACTATGTATGTATGTATGTATGTATGTATGTATGTATGTATGTATGTATGTATGTATGTATGCTATGTATAGCATCAGTATAGAGATAAAACAGGGAAACCAGATACCAGATGAACAACGATGCCATAGAGAAATCCGACTGCGAGAGAGATTTAGGAGTAATGATAAGTAGGAACCTTAAGCCAAGTAAACAATGTGTTTTTGCTCGCAACAAGGCTAATAAAGTACTTGGGTTCATACAAAGGAGTGTTAGTTACAAGACTAGCGAGGTCATCCTAAAACTGTATTTTGCTCTTGTGAGACCACACCTGGATTACGCAGTTCAGTTCTGGTCACCGTATTACAGAATGGATATAGAATCCTTGGAAAGAATTCCGAGGAGAATGACAAGACTAATCCCGGGCATTAGGAACCTTGAGTATAGAGACAGGTTAAAGCATCTAAATTTGCACTCCCTTGAGAGACGTAGAGCGAGGGGCGACCTGATAGAGGTGTATAAGTGGAAGGCAGGGCTAAACAAAGGGACATTACAAAAGGTACTCAAACTATCCAACCAGGAGCGAACTCGTAACAATGGTTTTAAATTAGACAAATTTAGATTTAGGCGTGAAATAGGTAAACACTGCTTGGAAATAGAGTAGTGGAACAAGTTACCAAATATCATCATTAACTCTAATACGCTGGATAGCTTCAAACATACTGTAGGTTGGATGGATATATGAGCAATAGGGGTTGGGTGTAAACGGGACTGTCCAGTATGACCCGCTGCTGTTTACTCCAGTCTTATGTTCTTATGTATGTATGTATGTATGTATGTATGTATGTATGTATGTATGTATCATAATTATGTACGTATGTCTGTTTGTACCACTACTCACACACCTTAGCAACGCTTTAATTAAATCACACTTCACACCTGAGTCACCACACACATCACACCTGGCCACCACACACCTGACCATTACCTAACACCTCATACCTCATCTCCCCTGATCATAACCACACATTCCGACATTACTCACCTGACCATTACCTCACACCTGGCCATTACCTCACACCTCTCCTCATCACCAGGTCACAAACGTTTTAAGTGGTCGCCCTCATTAGCGTGGGTTGTGCCTGGTAAGGCCAATTACCTGGGGCTATCATATGGTCGTAAAGCATCGTAATTACATTGTATTCTGAACCGTAACCAATCATCGCCCTTATGTGCTAATCCATCCTTAATCCACCAATCACCGTTCTTTACGTGCTGATCCTTAACCACCAATCACCGTTCTCATGCGTTAATCCATCCTAATCCACCAATCACCGTTCCTTATGTGCTAATTCATCCTAATCCACCAATCACCGTCTTACGTGTCAATCCATTCCTAAATCCACCAATCACCGTTCTTTACGTGCTAATCCATCTTTAATCCACCAATCACCGTACTTCATTCCTAACCCATTTCCAATCGCCTCTTTCGTATTACCACTAATCCTCAACTAACTCTAATCACCGTCCAATCCACCTCAATCTACTGCAGGGGGAATAGGCGGAATGTTATCTAACCCAGGAGAATAAAGATAACAAATTCAGGAGAAGGAGAAGAAACAATGAATCACTCCCTGCCACAAGAGGATGACAGGGAGAATAAAATAGGCCCCGTAAGAGTACCAGGGAGATGATATGGCTATATAAGAAAACCAGAGTTATAATAAAATAAATCCGCCAGTAAGAAAAATCAGGAGAATAACCGACCCTCCCTATAAGAGTACCAGGGAGAATAAATCTAACCAATAATAAAAACCGGGAGACTAGAATAAAATAAATCCGACCAGTAAGAAAATCAGGGAGAAGAGTACCAGGGAGAATAAATCTGACCAATAATAAAACTAGGGAGAATATACTAAAATAAATCCGACCAGTAAGAGACCAGGAGAATACAATAAATCGGCCCCCGCAAGAGACTCAGGGAGAATAAATTCCAGTTCCCAGGCGGGCAATATTTACTCGGCTAGATAATGGCGTATAAATCATGTCCTTATGTCCGTGTTGGATAAACCCTCAACCTTCCCCGGCTGCTGGATGACTGGTGGTGGTGGATGACTATTGGTGGATGATTGATGGTGGATGACTATTGGTGGATGACTGGTGGTGAATGATGGTGGATGACAGGTGGTGGATGACTGGTGGATGAGTGATGGTGGATGACTGGTGGATGACTGGTGGATGAGTGATGGTGGATGACTGGTGGATGACTGGTGGTGGATAACTGGTGATGGATGACTGGTAGTGGATGATTGGTGGATGACTGGTGGTGGATGACTGGTGGTGGATGACTGGTGGTGGATGATTGGTGGTGGATGACTGGTGATGGATGACTGGTGGTGGATGACTGGTGGTGGATGATTGGTGGTGGATGACTGGTGGTGGATGACTGGTGGTGGATGACTGGTGGTAGATGAATGATGGATGACAGGTGGTGGATGACTGGTGGATGATTGGTGGTGGATGATCTGGTGGTGGATGACTGGTGGTGGATAACTGGTGATGGATGACTGGTAGTGGATGATTGGTGGTGGATGACTGGTGGTGGATGACTGGTGGTGGATGACTGGTGGTGGATGACTGGTGGTAGATGATTGATGGATGACAGGTGGTGGATGACTGGTGGATGATTGGTGGTGGATGACTGGTAGTGGATGACTGGTACTGGATGACTGGTGCTGGATGACTGGTGGTAGATGATTGATGGATGACAGGTGGTGGATGACTGGTGGATGACTGGTGGTGGATGACTGGTAGTGGATGACTGGTACTGGATGACTGGTGCTGGATGACTGGTGGTAGATGATTGATGGATGACAGGTGGTGGATGACTGGTGGATGACTGGTGGATGACTGGTGGTGGATGACTGGTAGTGGATGACTGGTGGTAGATGATTGATGGATGACAGGTGGTGGATGACTGGTGGATGATTGGTGGTGGATGACTGGTAGTGGATGACTGGTGCTGTGGATGACTGGGTGCTGGATGACTGGTGGTAGATGATTGATGGATGACAGGTGGTGGATGACCTGGTGGATGACTGGTGGTGGATGACTGGTAGTGGATGACTGGTGGTGGATGACTGGTGGATGACTGGTGATGGATGACTGATGGATGATGACTATTTAAGTGGGTGCATATAGTTGTGTGCACTAATCTATGTTTGTGTGTACCTTCCTGTGTGTGTGTGTGTGTGTTTGTTTGTTTGTTTATCTATATCATTTTGTTTACATCCATTTGTTTGTTTATGTTTCATTTAATTGTTTACATTTGATTGTTTGTTGATATATGATTGTTTATGTTTTGTTTACATGTTTAAATCTGTGTTTGATTTAACTATTACTCTTTGTATGACCTTCCAAGTGCAGACAGACAGACAGACAGACAGACAGACAGACAGACAGACCAGAGCAGACAGAGACAAAGAGACAGACATACCAGCATATAAAGACAGACAGACAGACAGAAAGACGGACAGACAGACAGACAGACAGACAGAGTGAGGGGTCCCCACTCCAAGAATACTAACTAACCAGCGGCGCCACTGTAATGAGACCTCTGACACCGAGTGGACCTCTAGTGGGACCTCTGAGCACCAGTGGGACTCTCAGGCACCGAGTAGGACCTCTGAGCACCGAGTAGGACCTCGGGCACCGAGTGGGACCTCTGAGCACCAGTGGGACCTCTGAGAGACCTGAGTGGGACCTCATCAGGTGGGACCTCTGGGCATCAAGCAGGACCTCAGACACACGGCCACCCTCAATATTATCAAGATCAATAATGGCAGAACTGCTACACCCGGGAGGGGGTGGGGAGGAGAGGGGGGAAGGAAGGGAGGGAGAGGGGGAAGGAGGGGGAAGGAGGGAGGGGTGGAAGAAAAAGAGCAGGAAGGGGAGAATGTGGTGAGGGGTGCAGGGAGGGAAAAAGAGGGAGGAAAGGAGCAGCGAGGAACAGGGAATTATGAAGGAGAGAGAAAAGCAAAAAAGGAAAGAATAACAGGAGGAAGGAAGATAGGGAGGACATGGAAACAACAAACATGAACAAAACAAAAACAACACGAGACACAACAAACACACAGTCAGTTGTATGAATGAGAGCCCACCCCACCCCCACAAGGAAACATCATTCTTTTAGATTTAATTCCGATAGGCTACCTCAAAGGGCCAAGTTCCTGCATCAGCATAAGCCTTTAAAACTCCTGAAATTTCCCTGCCGGCTCATATCCTCCCCTCCCCTTCCCTTACCTCCCCTCTTCTCCTCCACTCCCCCGCCCCAACCTCTTTCTCCTCCTCACCTCCCCTACCTCCTTCCTCCCCACCCTCCTACCCCTTCCCTCCCTCTCCTCCCTACCTCCTTCCCCTCCCTCACCTCCCCTACCTCCTTCCCCTCCCTCACCTCCTCCCCTACCCCTCCTTCCCTCCCTCTACCTCCCCCCTTCCCTCCCTCACCTCCCCCTACCTCCTTCCCTCCCTCCCCACCTCCCTACCTCTTCCCCTCCTCACCTCCCCCACCCTCCCTCACCCTCCCCTCCTCTTCCCCTCCCTCCTCCCCTACCCTTCCCTCCTCCCTCCCCTACCTCCTTCCCCTCCCACCTCCCCTCCCCTCCCTCCCACCTCCCTCTCCCCTTCTCTCCCTCCTTCCCCCCTCCCCACCCCCTCCCCTCCTCCCTCCCTCCCTCCCTCCCCTACCCTCTCCCCTCCCTCCCCCTCCCCCTCCCCCCTCCCTCCCTCACCTCCCCCCTCCCTCCCCCTCCCACCTCCCCTCCCCCTCCCCTCCCTCACCTCCCTCCCCTTCCCTCCCCTCCCCTACCCCTCCTCCCTCCACCTCCCCTACCCCTTCCCTCCCTCACCCTCCCCTACCTCCTTCCCTCCTCCCCCTCCCCTCTCCCCTCCCCCCTCCCTTCCCCCTCTTCCCCTCCTCTCCCTACCCCTTCCCTCCCCTCCCTCCCCTCCCTTCCCTCCCTCCACCTCCCCTACCCCCTTCCCTCCCTCCCTCCCTTCCTCCTTCCCTCCCTCCCCTCCCCTACCCCTTCCCCTCCCTCACCTCCCTACCCCTTCCCCTCCTCACCTCCCCTACCTCCTTCCCCTCCCTCACCTCCCCCCTCCTTCCCTCCCCTCCCCACCTCCCCTACCCCCTTCCCTCCCTCTCCCTCTCCTCATCTTCCAATACTTATAAAAACTAATGTCCCATAATATTTCTCCTTTCATACTAATTGTGTATATTTGTTGATTCGTGTGTGTGTGTGTGTGTGTGTGTGTGTGTGTGTGTGTGCGTGTGTGTGTGTGTGTGTGTGTGTGTGTGTGTGTGTGTGTGTGTGTGTGTGTGTGTGTGTGTGTGTGTGTGTGTGTGTGTGAAGGTAAGTTATGAAAGACTGGCGGTGAAAATGGTGTGTTTTTAAGTTGTCAAGGGAGTTGGAGGAGGAGGAAGGGAAAGAAGGAGGAAGAGGAGGAAGAAGAGGAGGAGGAACAGTAAGAGGAGGATGTATGATGCCTAGGATGATAAAGGATGACAATTTTAATCCTCCACACACACACACACACACACACACACACACACACACACACACCTGGACCACTACCCTCATTATCTCACAGGTAAAAAAAAAAAAACTAAACCTAAAATCAATAAACGAAATTTAATGAGAAAAAAACCCCACAAAACCGTAGCTATTTACCACAGTTATTTACATACAAAAAAAACACAATCCTAGTTAGTCATTTACAAGACACAAAAACCACAACACCAGATACAATATGTGAGGGTGGGGGGTTGGGGTGGTGGGTGGTGGTGGGTGGTGGGGGGAGTTGGTGGTGAGGGGGAGGTTAGGAGGTGGTGAAGACAGACTTGGGGGCTATGAACATCTGAGGAGAGGTAGGGGAGAGGGGAAGTGGAAGATGAGGGGGAAGGTGTGAAAGGTGAGGGGAAAGAAGGAGGGAAGAAGGGAGAAGAAGGAAGAAGGGGAAGTGGAGGGAGGAGAAAAAGGAGGGGAGGTGAAGGTGCTGGGGTCTAACTAAGAATCAACCAGTTCGTGGGAAATAGTTGAAGGGAAAGAGGGAGGAGGAGAGGGGAGGGAGGACAGGCCTCAGCACCCATTGTTATGAAGTCAACAGCCTAATTACTCGTCCTGGGAGGTATAAAAGATGGGAGGGGAGGGGGAGTGGAGGAAGGGGAGATGGAGGTAAGGGGAGGAGGGAGGAGATGGAGGTAAAGGAAGGGAGGTGAGGAGGAAGAGAGGGAGGAGGGAGGTGAGGGAGAGGAGGTGGGGAGAGGAAGGTGGGGGAGGAGTGGGGGGGAAGGTGGGGGAGTGGGGGAGAGGAGGGAGGAGAGGGGAGAGGAAGGAGTGGGGGAGGGGGAGGGGGAAGGGAAGGCAAGGGAGAGGGAGGTGGGGAGGCTAAGTGGGTAGACACGCCCCCTTCATTAGAGGAATAAGATCCGTTACCTCCACTTACACAAACATTACCCACAACCCCTTCAATACCCACCACCTTCAATACACCAATACCTTCAATACCCACCCACCTTCAATACCCACCAACATTAATACCCCACCTTCACCTAAACACCCTTCAATATCCCTTCAATACCCTTCAATACCCACCCACACCCATATTCCTTCCCACCCACCCTTCAATACCCCACACCAATACCCACCCACACCCCTTCAATGCCATTAATACCCACCACACCTTCAATACCACCCACACCATTTACCCCACCTGTACCCACACATCAATACCCACCCACACCCTTCAATACGCACCCAACCGATACCACCAACCCATTCCCACCCAACAGCCAATGCCCAACCATTGACACCACCATCCCCCACAATATCCACCCACCCCTTCAATAATAGTTACCCATTACCCATTCCTTGCAATAGTTATCCCCATTCTCCATTACCACACCCACCATTCCCTTCAGAAATACACACCTTCACCTCCAAGATTTACCCATACCAACAAAAATACCTATCCTCCTCTCTCCGTCCCTCCTCTCACCTACAAAAATACCTATCCTCCCTCTCTACCACCCACAACCACAAATATACCCTTCTATCTCTACCACACACACAGATGCTTCTGGTGGTAAGCAAACTGCCACAATTTCTAGCCAAGATGAGCCTGATGACTTTTAACCCTGTTGGCTATATTTTGGGTTAGCGTGTGTTGCTTTGAAGGCTTAGGCTATAGGGTTTGGTATTTATAGTCGCACGTATCAGGCGTGAGGTGCGTTATATTATGACATATATTCACCAAACATATCCCTTTAATACGTGTGTGTGTGTGTGTGTGTGTGTGTGTGTGTGTGTGTGTGTGTGTGTGTGTGTGTGTGTGTTAAGAGGGTCAGATTTTTTTTTGTGTTTACATTCGTGGCTGGAGATACATGTGGAAGGGGGTGGAAGGAAGAGATGAAGAGAAGGGGAAGAAAAGGCGAAGGGTGGGAAGATGGGATAGGAGGAGAAGGAAAAGGGGAGAAAAGAAATGAAGGGAAGGAAGAAAGTGGAAGAGAAGGTTGAGGATAGAAACTCTTGTTGTTTTCCTCGTTCTAGTTTGTTTGTTTGTTTGTTTGTTTGTTTGTTTGTTTGTTTCAGAGACTTTGAAGTCGTTTATGGGAAGGAAAATATATGAAGTGACGATATATGTATGTATGTATATATGTATGTGTGTGTGTATGTGTGTATGTGTGTATGTGTGTATGTATGTATGTATGTATGTATAATATAGTCTCATTTCTTTATCGTGGTAAATAAATGTTTATGTATGTATATAAGAGAAACACGTATTATTAACTAAAACATTATATCCTCACTACAAAAAAAATCTAACATAAACCAAACAAATTAAACCTCACAATTAATACATACATACATACATACATACATACATACATACATACATCACTACACATCAAAACAAACTCACTATTCATGGAAAGATAAACAAAACATAAACAGAAAATCTATAAGTGCTTAAAAAAAGTATAAGCGACGAGGAGAGAATAAGTCGGGCCAACAAAGAGACATCACACAAGAGGCCAAGAATAGGATCAAAGACTCCAAGAGGATCAAAACACTCCCAAGACCCCTTTCGCCCCTCCAAGCTGCCCACGATCCTCCTCACCCCTTGAGTAGAGATCCACTCCATTATTCTTATAGAACAGCTGAGCCCTTACCACACAAGGTCGCCTCCTTACTTATAGTGAGAGCGTGGCGTTGTGGGGGGGAGGTAGGTGGTAGGGAAAGGGGGAGGAGGGAGGGTGGGTGGTAGGGGGAGGAGGAGTAGGTGGTAGGGGAGAGGGGAGGAGGTGGGGGGAGAGGAGGGAGGAGGGTGGTGAGGGAGAGGGAGGAGGTGGGTGGTGGGGAGAGGGGGAGGAGGTGGGTGAGGGTAGGGGGGTAGGAGGAGGTGTTGCAAGCAAGGAGGAGGAATAAGAGGGGAAGGAGGAGGAAGAAGATAAAAAAAGAAGGAAGAAAAACAGGTTGGAGCACAAGGGTAAGAGGTGTTAAAGAAGGAAGAGGAGAAAGAAGGAGGAGGAGGAAGAAGAAGAGGAAGAAGAGGAAAAGAACACACAGGGGATTATGATGAAAGAGGGAACGAGTAAACGACCTATTTATATGATAACAGGATGAGAGAGAGATATTTAACTAAACATTTCCTCAGTAAGCCACAATACTTAAAGACATCACTCCAAGCTTTATAAGTACATCACCTACTTTTAGTACAGCACGTTAGTTAAAGCTATAATTTATAAGTAATGTTTATAAGTAAGAATTAAAATTACTTCATTTCACAATATAGAAGTAAAAAAGTGATATATTTTCTCTAATGTCATGACGCTTAAGTAATTACTATAATAGCTTGGCATTTAAGTAATTATTAAGACATATAAGTCGTTTATAAGTATTTCACAACACTACTTAATAATTGTGGTTTACTTTTTATTCTTGTGTCAAGTTACTTAAATATCTTTGTTTGTATGTAAGTAATTCTGGATATTTATGTGCACCAACACATCACTACTACATACACATATCATCACACCTCACCGCACAACACCACACGTCCCACCACACACACACAACCCCACACCCAACACTCACCGTCACCACACACACCACGTCACACACCACACCACCACACACCACCACACCATCACCACATCTTCACTACGTCATTCGATAAATAGATCTCCCCATCAAGCCTTCAGCCATTAATTTCTCTCCCAACTCGAGAGATCTATTTCCGACAATTTCCCCTTAGTGGCATTTTAGAGCTCCTGGGTCAATTGAGCCATCCAACCATTAGATTACTCCCTCTCATCTCCCTCTCACCTCTCTCCTCCATACCTCTGCTCCCTGGTCCCACCCCAGGAGTAGTTAGAATCACTAATTGTCTTATATATAGGAGGTGAACCCTTTTATGGCAAAGGGGGTGGGAGGGAGGGAGGAGATGGTAGAAAGGAGAAAGGGAGGATGGGAGAGAGGGGAGGGGAGAAGGAGGATGAAGAGGAGGAGGAGGAAGGGTTAATGGTACTGTTAAATATGTGTGTGTGTGTGTGTGTGTGTGTGTGTGTGTGTGTGTGTGTGTGTGTGTGTGTATTTTTTGTGAAGGAAATAAATCTGTTGTTGTTTTGAACTGATGATATATAGTAGTGTGAGCCAGAATTGTTTTTGTTCTGATTGTGGTAACTGAGATATATACTTTTTGGTTATTGCTATTATTTCTCTGATTGTTGTAGCCGACTTGAGGTATAAATCCACCAGAATTTGAATCCTCTGATTTCAACTTAAGCGGATATTTCACCTTGTTTTGTCCGATCAGGATAATGTTGGTGGGTTTATATAATGATTTTATGACTATTCCAGCAACACTAGCTCCCAGCAACCATTTATCGAGGGCTAATTTTTTTCCTTTGAATTTTCGGCCTTCATATTCTTTTTGACCCAGCTTAAATTATAATGAACTGGTGTCTGTTCAAGAAGTAACAGTGGAATACAATATTTATAATGATTTATTGGCACAGTGTTTACAGTAAAGAAAGTACGATCCTAATGTAATAATGAATTGACTTCCCTGTTTACTTTAATGATCAGAACCAATTGAACCCTGAAGAAAACAACTCTGAGGCTGTCAAAATATTCCACTAAGTCTGTGTTGCATGAAAGCAACGGACTTGATAAATATTTTTTATGATAAGACTGTGGTTTAATATTTGCACGACTATTGTTCACAGAGAATATGATGAATAATGAAATCTTGCATTACGACTCTTAACTGAAATTTGTCAAGGCTACTTTCATCACAATGGTTGGGCATTGAGAAGATAAGAAACCTAACTTCTGGTGTATGAATAATCAGAAACGAAATAAAATTTTACCCTTTTATATCCCATGTGGTCTAGTGATAGATACCCATATTTTCACCCAGGAGGCCCGCCCGATCTGGAAGGAAAATGATTATGAAGACTGTTGTTGAATGTAATGCTATCAGAATCACGATCCAAATGAAGTATTACAGTGCATTACCGTGTCGGGTAATCTAAATTTGTTTGATAATGAGTCAAATGAGCCTCTGTTATGAAAGCCCTAACAGCGCAGTTCAGATCGCCCAGATTCGAATTTTGTGGAAATTAGTATTAGCATTCAAGATCAAGACCGTTCAAGTAAGGCCTCAGTCTTATAGTCCCAAAAACTGCTTCATTTTTCCTGATTTGGGAAATTTCTAATGAATTGAATTCCTGGTCAAGAATTTAAATTTCAACGCATCGCAGAATTCCAATATGTAATATTCATTCCAACTGAAATTTTTAAATTAAAGGATTTTAAAGTCTGATCATCAACTTCTAAATGGGCTTCAACTTTAATGTTTGTTTAGTTGGGGTCTATTAGCATTTAGGGAATTTTAACGCACTAACGTGCCACTATCAGAAGTTTACTTTTTAATAACGATACAATTTAAGGAATGTTCGTCGTAGACGCACAGCTTCTGTATCATTGAGGAGATTATAGAGTGGAGATATAGAAACTCAACTATTATTCTTTCCTTTCTCTCTTTTTCTGCTTTTGTTTAACTCCTCATCTTTATTTTCAATTTTCGTTTCAGCCCTTTCACTTGGAATCACCACCCCTGCCATTCTGAAGGAGTTAATACTAGTTTGGAAAGCTAACAATGTTTAAAAAAACAGGACAAAACCCCTTTTCCTCAATATCTAGAGGAATAAATCATTCTGGCAAATAGAAGTGAGCATGGCTGGCTGGGCCGATAGATAAATCTAAAAATAATCACAACTCTCCTTACATAATTTGCTGAGTGGTTACTAAATACACCAATGAAAGTTGAGGAGTTACATCGGTCTCATGTTTTATTATTATTATTATTATTATTATACATGGTTTAATCCATGGCCCTCAGGGAGGAAAATCTATAAAATTAGTTTTTTCTAAAGTGTAAAGTGATTCATTAGTATTTTAATCACGGGCGAGACACAAGGAGGAGGGAGGTTGGTAGAGTGGGAGGGCACAATTAAACCAATTTAGTAGAAGTTCAGGCAGGCTAAAAATGAGAGGTGTTATTTTTATCTCTAACCCAAGGACATACTCTAACCCAACCTGTGCCTATGACTGGAACCCAGCTGGACCACATTCAACCAACCCGGATCCCAAATGAACTGAATTTTAACTCTATAATGACCAAACTAACATAATCCTACTAAGCGAACTTGAACTCAAGCATTTCTCAAACTCAATCCAACCTCAAGTTCGACCTTAACTGACTTAGCTTCAACCAACCACTAATCTCAACTCCCAAACCTGAACCCAATCACTAACCCAACTTAACAATCATGGAGTCAGAGAGATGTGAGTCAGGAGGTTTGAGCCAGAGATAATGAGTCAGTGAGATGAGTCATATTTATGAGTCATAAAAATGGAGGGAGCACAGGGAAGGTGAATCAAGACGAGTGGAGTCAGAGCGTGGCAAGTACAGAGTATAAGAGAGGAGGAGGGGAGACGTAAAAACACACACACACACACACACACACTTATCATTATCACAATCAACTTGAAGCAAAATAGATAGGAATTTTCCTCTTTTCTGATATCATATTTTTATAACGTAACGGTCATCATTACACTGGGAATTTAAAATATTTACCAGAAAATAGAACCTGAGTGCATATCTTTGTAATAATAACTGTATTAGAGGATGTAGTGGGGAAGAGGAGGAGAGAGGAAATGAGGGTTGTGGTAAAGGATGGAAGAGATGAATACAGAAAAGTGTGGGTGGGTGGGGGGAGATGGATTGTCTCTTTTCCTTTTTTGTTCTGTTTTCCTTCCCGGTATAAAATATTCTCCTGGTTTTGCTATAAGAAATATAACTGAATTATGGAGTATTCTAACAAAACACATCCCATCTATATCAATTTACAGATGGGGCAGGATGAAGTTTCTGGGCTTGATAGTTGTTTAATCTCCTCTCTCTATATCTTTTCCATGGTTAAATGTTAAAAGATACGTTTATTTCTAATTTCTTTTAATCATGTGTTGGTAAACGTTTAAAGATACGTTTATTTTCAATTTCTTGAATTCTGCAAGCAAATCACAGATGCATGTTATTTTCAAATTTAATTGAAATTGAAGATATGTTTATTTTCTGACTTAAGCGAAATGCTTAAAGACGATGCTGTTTTGTTCTCGAATTGCAAAATTGCTTAAAGATGGCGCTTATTTACCCCTCAATCATGTTGTAAATGCTAGTAAGATACGTTTATTTTCTAATTTCTTTTAACTCAAAAATAAATTGCTGAAGATATGCTATTTTAAATCATAAAGTTGTAAACGTTTAAAGATACGTTTATTTCTAATTCTTAACCTTTATGTTGTAAACGTTTAAAGATACGTTTATTTCGTTCTTGAACTGTGAACGTCTCAAATACGCATTTAATTCTTCCGTTGCTGTTTCATCCTCCTCCCTCCCTCCCTCCTCTGAGACTCCACGAACCTCAAAATGACTGCTGGTTGATTAGATCAGTGCCTGGGTTTCCCAAGATGGTACAGTCATTATAAGCTCCTGTCTCAAATAGAATGTCCTTCCTTCGTCACGAAGAAATAATACTGCATAGGATAGAAGGCATGTAGGTTACTGATGTCACTCCCACCGCATCAATATTGTTTAAAAATCAACTAACTCGTTTATCTGAAACTGATAAAAACTGATTGCTCATATATGGTCTCGTTACCTGTCGAGTCGTCTTAACTTTTTCACATGTCTGCTTTATTTACTCATTTACGTTTATCTCCTGCTCAATCATTCCTCATTATATCTATTCCAGATGTTCTACCTGTCTATTCATCGAACGTGTCCATATCTCTCCTTCCTATTCTTTCAGTATGCAATCATGTCCACAAAATAGAACAACAAACCTCATTACACCTGGGAGGTAGAAGTTGGCTATCGAAAAAGCTCAGTCCTGGTTTATCTTGAGTAAAGGATTAGGTCCGGAATTCTCAAGAGTTTCTACTAATGAATTTATTCCCTTAACTGGAAGTGTTCGGACGTATCAACAGATGACACTTCTAATTCAATCTAAAGCTATAGCACAAGGATACAAGTAAACATGACGTCGTAATTAAAATTAAGATAATATCGTGACTATAAGTAAAGTGATGGAAGGTAAGCCCACAGATATCTCACTTAAAAGTCCAGGAGTAACTTTATAAAGAGTACTGTAGAGAACGATGTGCATTGATGCTAGGGCAACAGTGTGTGGAAGGAGCAAAGCTTATGTGTGAGGGGATGCTGTGGTGTTTAGTAAAGCTTGTGTGGGGTGGGGGAAGCTTGTGTGTGGGTGGGAAGTTTGTGGGTGGGGGTTTGTGGGAAGTGTGTGAGCCAGTGTGGGGTGAAAGCCAGGATGCAAGGGAAGCTAAAGGGATATGTTGTGTGTGTGTTTGATACAGATTTAACCTTGTTAATCCCAATGGTATCGCTTCTGACATACATCCTTGCACGTATTTGTGGAGAATTCAAATATTCCAATCTTAATATGTTCAGTATTGTGGCGAGGAATTCTATGTCTTCTCAACTATAATATCGAGCCGGTAAGGTTGTATTTTGTCTGTACGCATCAAGATTTTGTCTTATATCTGGAGAAAACTTGCCTGGTTAGTGTCCTGTTTGGAATGTGTCTAATTGATGCCCCATCTTTCCTTATGAATCTGCATTTCATTATAGTTTTTTTAATACTAATGAAAAAATGATATTCCATTAAATCCCATCAAAACAGGAATCCTTGCTGATAGTAGACAAAACAGAAAACACTTAAAGCTGAAAGGTAATGTTTCGTCTGGTGTTAGAATTTTATCAGCGTGTGGAAAATTATATGGTAGTATTTTCCTGCACCTGTTATAAATACCTGCTTATTTGTATCAAGAATTCCTATTTAACCCTTGAAGGACACTCAAAAACAACAACTATAATATTTTCAAGAAGATTCTAGCATTTTCGTAAATAATTTAGGGTTTTATATTCTTTATAATCATTAATGTTTGGCGTTGGTTGCTTCATCTATAAGTCTAGCATAAGATTCAAAACATTTGTTCTAACAATTCTTCAAGTCTTTTGTTTTTTGTGTGAGGATTCGAGGACAAAGTTTTGATTTGGTCCTGTCAACGTTCCCTACTGCAAAAAACGACATGAGTACTGGAAGGCTCAGCATGTTAGGTTACAATTATCTTCGCTATGTAAGGTTTTTTTTTCTTAAATAGTTAGATAAAACAAGAGGCTACATATGATTTTTTAGTCATACTGTAACTATAGCTACAGTACGAATTGTGGTCATCCACACTAGTCTTCTTTTTCACCCAACATTTAAATCATCTAAATATGTTAACTAAGTTTTCTAGGTTAAGAAATTAGGTGTCAGTAATAAACATGAAAATAAACATCAAACATAATTCCTTACGCCAATCAACTAGCTGTTAAACCAAACATTTCGTGTCTCCAGCGACTAGTACATTAAATAAAAAATCAGGCAGACACATTGATCATTCATGTAACTGTCCGATGAACCAGGCAACTTAGTCTGTTGCGTCATGCTGTCAATCTGAAACCATGAACACTGAACTAAACGTAAAAAACCTGAGTTTCTGAAGGTCGCTCCACAATCGTCAGTCAAGTCTCGAAAAGTTTGAAGTTACATAAACGTACCAATCCCACTTTCACCTCCGCATGTCTCTGTATGATTATTCAGAAGCTTGTCCATGCATTTATTTACATATTAAAGTGGTTACATCCTCGGCGAGAATGTGTTTGGTTCCCGAGATACGCCGAACACGCGCCACACCTGTGTTTAATTCTGAATATCTTTGTTTTGATGTCCTAGTAATCATGGTCGCTATTGTTCCATAATTATTGAACTCTTTACATCGACTTCAGTATTTGTATTGTTATAATGAACATCTAAGCTGTCATTATCCAGCACTGTTACACTTGTAAACACTCCTGGTACTGGCCAGCATTGTCATGAAAGGGACCATTGTTTTTACAGCCGAGCCTAACCTAAGCAACACCTGTTTAGCATAAAAAAAAACGGAATTGGGCGGAAAATAGCTAGTCAGTTCTAACAGTGAACAGAAATCTCAATAGATAAAGTTTAAGTCCTAATTCACTGTTACACCAGATTAGATTTGCTTATGATAAGTCTGATTGGATTGGATTAGATTGGGTTAGGTTTGGTGAAATTGAAAGTTAGGTTTAGGTTAAATTCGATGAGGTTTTGTTAGGTTAATTGTTTTGCTAATATAGGAGGTGCTCAGGTTAGATTCAAATTGATAATCTTTGGTTTGATTAGGCTGATTAAAACTGGTTAAATTATTTAGATATGCACTACTATTTAGCGCTACATCCGTGATAGTGTGCAGCTGCAGAGGCGTCGCTGTAGACTTACACCCTGTAGGATGTTAGGATGGCGCCATGCCCGCCCAGCATGTTGCCAGAGGCCCATAGCAAGGATGCTCTGCCGGGCGTGGTCATCCTGAAGAGTGTGGGGCCACGCCGCTTCTCCACGCCGTGATTCTTAGCGGCGGCTACGATTGTGACTGACTTCAACGCGGAAGTAGAATATTAAGAAAGATAAGATACTTAATTAAACGAACATGTTATGACGTAAATGACAATAAGGAACAGGTGCAAGTTTACATTTGCCTCACTAATGAGGCTGCGGTGTATATGGGAAGATTTTAAACAGACTAAGCTATCCTGTAACCTTTCTCTGACTTCCACAAACTATGTAACAACACCAAAATGTAATCTTTTGGTGTAATTGAACCAAAAATCCTGCAAGAAATTTGACGATAAACTTCCAGTAATAAAGTACAGCACACACTGGCAGAAAACTTTTGTTGTAAATGTCACACACCCCGCATCTTTGGTATAAAAAATTATGGTATTTTTACCTGGGAAGAGGATTCAGATGAGCAACTTGAAAAAGTGTAAGAAGACAGAGGAGAGCAACTGGTGAGCGAGGGCGGGCGGCTCACTGGAGGTACTATGACCTTGTGGGCCATCACCACTTACATACACACCTTTACTCAGGCACAAGCAAATACTCGCACGTCGTTAGATAAGTACGTCAGAAAATGTTTTGTTAAATATTTAAATGTTGATCCTGCAGCAACTCCGCTAGTAAACAACACAAACAGGGCAGGTAAAGCTTTTTTTTATGGCAACATCAAATTAAAGATGATCTGGTCTCCTTGACCCCGAGCTGGCAACCATCCACACCCAACACACGCTGCTCACGGCCACTCCCCGGGTTGAGTGTGACCGTTTTAACTCGACATTCTCCGTTACACCTGTCATAAATTTAGAAGATTATACAAGATTTCAAGGTAAGAAGTGTCAATGATGATCACGATGTAGAAGAACACGAGTGCTCAGGCCTTGAGGGCTTTGAGATGACCTAAAGGTGAAGTGTAAACTGGGTGCGGTCATGTTGTGTCGACCTTCCCCATCTTCCTGGACAAGGATACAGGTCGCCACGCCCCTACCTTGCCGTCCTACACAGACCGTCCTCACTAAATTTGCATCAGCTTTCATCCTTCACTGTTTGCTGTCCCTGGCGTCTGTTACATAATAAAGTTTTTCTGCCAAGTCGGCCGACCTCCACGCAAGACAGACCCATTAATTACCTTTTATAGTCTGAATTTTTGAAATAACTTCGCCAAATTGCGTTGCTCTTATTTTGCTTAAGTACAAAAATACAATTAAAACAATCATGGATGTTCAGAGGCAAATTACTGTATTAATTTTATAAGAGGACATTACTACAGGCCTGGTGGTATGTGCTAAGAAAAGTCTCCTCAATGCCACCTTTTGTGCGTCAACTGTATAAAGATGTTTCTTCTCTGTCTTATCTACGATTAGTTTTATTATTCATTACTAAGACAGACGAGGGCAGGTGGCTAGATCAGGCTAGGTGATATTGACCCACATTTCTCAGACTACATAATTTCATGGCCAGGGCAACACATGTCCTGTGTACTATAGGATGGTGCAGGTCAGTCAGTCCGTCGGTGTCTACGCTTGGCTTGGTGAAGATATATTGCGATTGTGTCACCAGAAATCGTAACTTTGCCTCATTGTAGAGCGAAGATAATTGTGATGTAACAACAATCTGTATACAACTTTAATTTTGAATAAGTAAAACATAAGATTTTTTTTTTTTAAGTTCGTTCAACACTATAGCACGCAAATATCTTGAACACATTATCAATATAACCAGTACATTATAACACATTATACTGTGTTATAATAACACAGAACATTACATTAATCTATATGCAACAAGGTTAACATTACTGTGCATGAAGGTAGTGGTGAATTGTTTGCAGGAAATAATAAAACTTAACTACATGACGTTCAGGTTGCGGTATGTACTGGTGTCTCCCACATAACTCACACCCGCAGCATTTCCGCATCCGAGAACAAGAATGTAAACTTAACAGCGGATTTCATGGAGTAAGATCACCGAAATAAGCCGAGTTGAGACACACGCTATTATGAAGATTTACTGTATATTAATTCGTTACTCTAGTACTACTATATTATTATTTACATAAACCCTCACTCTGATTTTTAAGTTACAATATGAATAATAAAACATTCGGTGCAGTAGTTTCTGTGGAAAATAGCACATATTGTCTTCAAACGCACACTAAAATTAAGTTTGAAATTTGCCTTAAAAAATAGGAACGCAGTTAATCAAGGCTCCTTACCACACCTGCAGTGTTCAGTGATATTACCTTCTAAATGAAATATGAAATGAATAAAAAAAGAGAGAACTTGATTTATGATCACAAAACGTGAATCATGAAAGATTAATTTTCCTAAAACCAACAACAATGATACGGTCTTTCGCATTTCGTGCTGGTGAATGGACACTCTTCACTGTTCCTAAGTCAGCCCTTTTTCCTTGGATTCTGGGCAACTTGGACACGACTTTGCACTAAGATAGCTTGAGGCATCCTTCAACAACTGAGGTCTGCGTTGGTTAGGTTACGTTGGGTGAGGTTAGATTGGGTTAGTACAAACACTATTTTTATATAATCATCAAATTGTGGGCTAGAGTTGGAATTACTTCTCTGATGATGTCACGCGTAGTTAAAATTAAAGTATCATAGTTTGACCAACAACGATGCCATTTCACTTAAAAGTGATGATTCTCACAGACATACGAAGACAGATTTAAACGACGTACGGTAATAAGATAAATGGAGAATGAACATCTCAAGTCTCCCGTGAACGACCTTAGTTTTTTTTCTTCCTCTCATCACTAAAATAATTCAGGGTGACAGTTTGAGAAAAAGGCCTGAAATTTATCCAGTAACAACACGATCCCAAGTCCTGCATCGGACGAGAATGACTGCGATATGACTTGACGCATACAATCTACAATTTACTTGCCGAGGAAAAAAACGAAACGAATAACAATTTATTATTCACGGGAACAGAAACACACACAAAAACATGAAAGATTACTAGACACAGGTATAACGACACAGGGTAAATAACGAGGCTGCGGAACATATTTCGTGTGGATCGGCGAGTCAATCCTGTAAGTTAGTTTGACTAAACTACTTTTTTAACTTATGAACGAGACGAGGATTAAACCCTTTGAGGATTATAGCTTAAACCATCGTCCTTAAAGTTAAATAACACAAACCATCGTCCTTAAAGTTATATAACACAAACCATCGTCCTTAAAGTTATAAAACACAAACCATCGTCCTTAAAGTTATATAACACAAACCATCGTCCTTAAAGTTATAAAACACAAACCATCGTCCTTAAAGTTATATAACACAAACCATCGTCCTTAAAGTTATATAACACAAACCATCGTCCTTAAAGTTATATAACACAAACCATCGTCCTTAAAGTTATAAAACACAAACCATCGTCCTTAAAGCTATATAACACAAACCATCGTCCTTAAAGTTATATAACACAAACCATCGTCCTTAAAGTTATAAACACAACCATCGTCCTTAAAGTTATATAACACAAACCATCGTCCTTAAAGTTATATAACACAAACCATCGTCCTAGTTATAAAACACAAACCATCGTCCTTAAAGTTATATAACACAAACCATCGTCCTTAAAGTTATATAACACAAACCATCGTCCTAAAGTTATATAACACAAACCATCGTCCTTAAAGCTATATAACACAAACCATCGTCCTTAAAGCTATATAACACAAACCATCGTCCTTAAAGCTATATAACACAAACCATCGTCCTAAAGCTATATAACACAAACCATCGTCCTTAAAGCTATATAACACAAACCATCGTCCTTAAAGCGTATATAACACAAACCACGTCCTTAAAGTTATAAACACAAAACCATCGTCCTTAAAGTTATAAAACACAAATCATCGTCCTTAAAGCTATATAACACAAACCATCGTCTAAGGTTATATAACACAAACCATCGTCCTTAAAGTTATATAACACAAACCATCGTCCTAAAGTTATATAACACAAACCATCGTCCTAGTTATAAAACACAAAC
>NW_024747311.1:0-2648 GCF_018991925.1 Homarus americanus
AGATGGATGGTTTGACCACTGACCCCCGGCCTGATCCGTGAAAGAATATTTTCGTTTCTATTTTTTTTTTAGATTTTGCGGGATGGACCTATAGATCAGTGACCCCCCGGCCTGAGCAGTGAAAGAATAGTTTCATTTCTTCCTTTTTTTTCTATTTTTTTAGATCGTGGAAGATGGATCGATCGATCCCTAACCACAGGCCTGAGCCGCGAAAGAATAGTTTAGCTCATTATTTTTAATCTTTTTTTAGATCGTGGGGGTTGAATCGATCGACCACAGTCCCACGGCCTGAGCCGTGAAAGAACAGTTTTGTTCTTTTTTCTTATTTTTTTTAGATCATGGGGGATGGATCGATCGACCACTGACCCCCGGCCTGAGCCGTGAAAGAATAGTTTTGTTTCTTTTTTTCTTTTATTTTTAAGATCGTGGGGATGGATCGATCGACCACTGACCCCCGGTCTGAGCCGCGAAAGAAGTTTCGTTTCTTTCTTTTTTTTCTTTTTTTGTAGATCGTGGGGAATGGGATCGATCGATCACTGACCCCCGATCTGACCCGTGAAAGAATAGTTTTCTTTCTTTTTTTTTCTTTTTTTGTAGATCGTGGGGAATGGGATCGATCGATCACTGACCCCCGGCCTGAACCGTGAAAGAATAGTTTCGTTTCTTTTTTTCTTTTTTAGATTGTGGAGGATGGATTGATCGACCGCTGACCCCCGGCCTACGCCGTGAGAGAATAGTTTCATTTCTTCCTTTTTTTTTCTAGATTGTGGAGGATGGATCGATCGACCACTGACCCCCAGCCTACGCCGCGAAAGAATAGTTTCATTTCTTCCTTTTTTTTATATTCTGGGGAATGGATCGATCGATCACTGACCCCCGGCCTGAGCCACAAAAGAATAGTTTCGTTTTTATTTTCGTTTTTTTTTAGATCGTGGGAGATGGATGGTTCGACCACTGACCCCCGGCCTGATCCGTGAAAGAATATTTTCGTTTCTTTTTTTTTTTTAGATTTTGCGGGATGGACCGATAGATCAGTGACCCCCAGGCCTGAGCAGTGAAAGAAGTAGTTTCATTTCTTACTTTTTTTTCTATTTTTTAGATCGTGTGGGATGGATCGATCGATCCCTATCCACAGGCCTGAGCCGCGAAAGAATAGTTTAGCTCATTATTTTTAATCTTTTTTTAGATCGTGGGGGTTGAATCGATCGACCACTGACCCCCGGCCTGAGCCGTGAAAGACTAGTTTTGTTTCTTTTTTTCTTATTTTTTTTAGATCATGGGGGATGGATCGATCGACCACTGACCCCCGGCCTGATCCGTGAAAGAATAGTTTCGTTTCTTTTTTTTTTAGATTTTGCTAGATGGACAGATCGACCACTGACCTCCGGCCTGAACCGCAAAAGAATAGTTTAGCTCTTTATTTTTATTTTTTAGATCGTGGGGCATGAATCGATCGACTACTGACCCCAGGCCTGAGCCGTAAAAGAATAGTTTAGCTCTTTATTTTTTTTTTTAGATCGTGGGGGATGAATCCATCGACCACTGACCCCCTGCCTGAGCCGCAAAGAACAGTTTCGTTTCTTTTTTTTCTTTTTTGATTGTGGGGGATGGATCGATCGACCACTGACCCCAGGCCTAAGCCGCGGAATAGTTTCGGTTTTTCCTTTTTTGCTTTTTTTAGATCGTGGGGGATGGATCGATCGATCACTGCCTCCGGCGTGAGCCGTGAAAGAATAGTTTCGTTTCTTTCTTTTTTTTAGATTGTGTGGGATGGATCGATCGCCCACTGACCCCCGGCCTGAGCCGTGAACGAATAGTTTTGTTTCTTTTTTTCTTTTTTTTCAAGATCGTTAGGGATGGATCGATCGATCACTGAGCCCCGGCCTGAGCCGTGAAAGAATAGTTTCATTTCTTTCGTTTTTTTTCTTTAGATTGTGGGGGATCGATCAACCACTGACCCCCGGCCTGAGCCGTGAGAGAATAGTTTCGTTTCTTTTTTTTTTAGATCGTTGGGATGGATCGATCGACCACTGACCCCCGGCCTGAGCCGCGAAAAAATAGTTTCATTTCTTCTTTTTTTTTTTTCAATCGTGGGGGATCGATCGATCGGTCACTGACTCCCGGCGTAGGCCGCGAAAGAATAATTTCGTTTCTTCCATTTTTTTTAGATCGTGGGGGATGGATCGATCGATCACTGACCCCCGACCTGAGCCGCGAAAGAATACTTTTGTTTTTATTTATTTATTTTTGATCGTTGGGAATGGGATCGATCGATCACTGACCGCCAGCCTGAGCCGCGAAAAAATAGGTTAATTTATTCTTTCTTTTTTTTCAATCGTGGGGGATGCATCGATCGATCACTGAGCCCCGGCCTGAGCCGCGAAAGAATAGTTTCATTTCTTTCTTTTTTTTCTTTAGATTGTAGGGATCGATCGATCACTGACCCCCGGCCTGAGCCGTGAAAGAATAGTTTCGTTTCTTTTTTTTTTCTTTTTGTTTTTTTGGTCGTGGGGGATGGATGGTTCGACCACTGACCCTCGGCCTGAGCCGTGAACGAATAGTTTTGTTTCTTTTATCTTTTTTTTTAAGATCGTGGGGGATGGATCGATCGACCACTGACCCCCGGCCTCAGCCGCGAAAGTATAGTT